>NW_011901109.1:5319-8338 GCF_000151845.1 Pteropus vampyrus | reverse complement strand
CTGCTAAACTATACATATGTTTGGTGAACTTTTGTCAGTATATCTCCTCTTCACAGTAAAAGTGTTTTAGTAAAGAAAATTCTTAATTTAACAACCTGTATATTTCTACCTCAAAAAGAAACTTATTTGCAAAGTTGCATTAAGATGTATAAGTAAGGGGAGTTATTAGTGTTTTTTCACTGTTTTAAAGTTTACAACTCAAAAAACTTAAAGGTTCACCGAAAAGTGACTGACAAATACAACCTCAATAAAAAAAGAGAGAAACACTTAAACTGAAAATGACAATTCAGCTTTCCATTTTAGCACTATGTCTTAGTTGATGTGGAATAATCCTATATTTACTGATTCTTTAAAGGTATATCTTTGATAAACATACACTTATTAAAATGTTGTATTATATACTTAAAAAGAAAAAGTTCATACGCAGTTACTGTCAAAGGAAAGATAAATGTTCCAAAAGCCACATGTTGAAATTAAGATGAGAAAACTTGGAGACATTGAACAGAATAATGGAAAAGGTGTTCAGGAATTTTATAAAATGTCTGTGTGTACACACACACACACACACACACACAATTACATGATAATAAAAACTGAATATTTGAGTCACATAAGTCATTGTATAGGAACATTAAAATGTTAACAACACATGCCTTTCTTTGTCCTTTATGTGTTTGCATGTTGATATGTAATCGATTGATATGAAGCATGCAGTGATAGGAAGACAAGTACATGAATATTAAGTAATTATACAAGAATGAAACAAGACACATTTCAGAAATGTTATAAAGGAATATATAATTATTTACAAAGAATGTTGGGCAATAAATGTTACAAGTTCAGTGTAGATTAAGGTAGGATGGCTTTTGGCTGAATTTGTCTGGAGTTTCATGAAGTGTAGTGGGAACTTGCCATAGATCTTGAAGAATTATAGGAATTGAACTAAAGTACATACAGCTACCTAGGTAGGGAGATATATTAGGAAATAAATAACAGAAAACATAAGGTGGATTCAAAGAATTTGATCAGCTGGACTAAAGAGGATGGTTTATGTAGGAGAATAGAGAGAGATATAGCTAGAAAGGCAAGCTGGAGCTAGATTTTAATGTGTTTATGATGTGGAAAAGAATTATAGTGCTTGTCAAAATTAAGTATTTCTGTCTAGTAATACAGCCTGCTAATAACACAGACTTTTGAGCCAGATTGCTTGGGCTCTAATCTTTGCTCCACAAGTTACTTTATATTCCCCATAAACTAATTTTCTCATCAGTAAAATGCAGAAAATAATAGTACTTACCTTACTTGTTGTGAGGACTAAATGAGTTAATATATGCATTTTGCAGTGCCTAACATATGGTAAGTAGTATATGAATGATGGCTTTTATTGTTATATAGGTTGAACAAACAAAGCAGAAAAATTTATTTTTATAAGCATTTTTCTAATAGTAATATATTTGACATATTGCAAATAATTGTATCTTTGTCATTGCAGTGTTTGGGAAATGGGAAGTAATGACAGCTGGCACCTGAACTAAGTACTTTTATAGGCAACACCATTCCAGAACTTCAGGATGAATGGGGATATGCCCCATGTCCCCATCACTACTCTTGCGGGGATTGCTAGTCTCACAGACCGTAAGTTTGGTTAATTTATCTAATTTATGTTCTACTCTTGTTAATGATGATTTTTAGAGAGACTGTTACAAAAATTATTCATAGTGTCATAAGTAACAAAATATTTAAGATTTTCGATTTTAAATGACAATCATTATTTCCATTAATTTATTGGCATACATGTGAAAGTAGCAAAACTGGTGTAGTCAGCTAGTAATAGGTAAGACTGTAATTTCTGTTTCATCCATTAAGAATTGGTAGCACACATTTATTTAAAGGTGTTACATGGTAAAGGGATAAATGGAAAAGTAAGGCCCAAACATAAGACAAAGCATTAAGAAAAATCAAAACTGAAAAAGCATTGGTATATAGCAACTAATATAGACTTTTTAAAAAGCATTTATAGAGATGGTAGCTGAAACTGCCCTTCAAAGAATATTTGATAGTCTAATAATCTAATTTCTTAGTGATGGTTATTTTAGATGTCATGCTCAGTAATCTGTTGGAGTTTGTCATAGGTGTCAGCAGCCTATTTTACTCTGAACAGTTAAGTTTAAAAGGAACATTGTCATTTTTTCAAGACTTACATTGTATAACACAATTTTTTAGGTACTTAATTCTTTTGTAGACAACTCTAATTCTTTGTCCCTGGGTAATGTTGCAAAAAGCTACACAATCTTAGTCCCAGTGTCATCCTACCTGAATAAATAAAGGGAAGAAGACATATGAGAGGGAAGGATAGAAGATGAGAAAATGACAGACTTCTTTTTGTATAGCGTTATGTAAGATTTAGGGCTTTATAATAAAGGAGCTATGAGAAAATAACTTTAAGTAATGCTTTTGTCTGTGTTCTTTATCCCTCAAAACTATTTTCTGTTGTTAATTTCCAGCTGGCTTTAATGGGGGTTAAATAGATAACACTCTACAGCTTTGAGGTTAGGAAACTAATAGGCTAGTTTATGAAGTCTGGGATAACAAGAAAGTAGTTGGTGGGCTTAAGGATAACTCAGATAAAGAAACATTTGAAACAAAGTTTTTATCACTTTATAGGTAAGGCGTAGCTCATATAATATGTAGTAGTGCAAAATCAGATCTACTCCTGGGGGTTTCTTTTTGTCTTCTCCATTATCTCAGCTGTACCTTATATTATAAAAGTTTGTCTGCCCAATAAACTCTACTCATTAAATAATAATTTTACTTGGTTTTTATTAATAAAAAACTTGTTATTACCCATCGGGGCTGACCAGCATGATAGTTATACTGTGTAGGTAATTAGAAATGAATACTTTTTAATTAACTTTCTTAACTTTTAGTTTAGACAAATGAACAAATTTCCATTTTGTGAAGTGACATTAAATAGTTGAATTTAAACTACTGTATAAAACATTTGTCTTTTTGTTTGCTG
>NW_011901109.1:0-2034 GCF_000151845.1 Pteropus vampyrus | reverse complement strand
TTATACCATAAGTCTTCTTGATTTTCTGCCTTAGCCTTTTCTGAATTTCACTAGTGAATTGCTAACTAATAACAAATTCTAACCAGTCAAATCACTGTTTTAATTCTTTATTTATTTTCTCAACATCAGAGAGTTGAAGGATAATCTTGGCAGTGATGATCCAGAAGGCGACATACCAGTCTTGTTGCAGGCTGTCCTGGCAAGGAGTCCCAACGTTTTCAGGGAGAAAAGTATGCAGAACAGATATGTACAAAGTGGTGAGGTTCTTAATAATTTAATTTCATAGTATATTTTTATGGACCCATATCAGAACTTGTTTCACATGTAGTAATTAAATTGAACTGTCTCCTTTAACAGGCTGTCTATGAATGCCACATTGAAACTTGAGCCAAAAACAAGAAGGAACCTTAAATGGATGTTAATATTCTTATAGTTTAATATGTAACTAAGTTCCTTGAAAATTAGACATTTTAAGATTATAGTGTGTTTTATTAGATATTCGCAAATGTATTTACTCAAAGAACTGTAGAATTTTTTTTTTAGAAAATTGTATAATTGGTATGAAAAAAAGTCTTAATGAAATAATGAAAATATTTGCAGAGCTTTTCACCACGCAGTAGTAAGTACATATATAAATAATTTTACCAGGTATTAGTTAGTATTCATGGTGATTACAATCATGGTTATGAAGTAATTGGTTTAACACTTCTGTTGCCTTAGCAGCATGGTAAGTTATTACAGAAAAATTTATAGTAAATAGTATAAAATCATGACAATGTGTTATCCACCAGAAGTACAATTTTTATATAGTCAAGGAGTACCTTTGAGTTAGGAGCATTATTCTGGTCTGAAGCTTCCTGAATTTAGCAAGCGCAAGTACTTGCTTGGCTCCTAAGATTAAAATAGAAAGAAATAGTTTAGACAACTCAAGATGGTCCAACTTAATTAATTGATTAATCATATTCAGTATTGTCAGATTTATTGGAAGTACTTCCTTGAAGTTCCCCATTCCACCTCCTAGTTTTGTTTTTTAATAATAACACTTTGTTGATTTTGTGTCTTTGAGTATAAATCATGTTTTTAAAGCAATTACATATAATTAACTATCCATTCCTCAAAGTGAATCCATGGAAATGCCTCTCTGCCTAACTCGCCTTTCAGAAAATTGAAGGCAGGTATGCAGGGCAAGACTATTATCTTCACCATCTAATAAGGTAGATTGCAATAGTAGAAAAGAAATGTGAATAATGGAAAGAAAACTATAATTACATTTGCTCTGGAAGGAAGGTTGAAATGAAAAAAAAATATGGAGAGATCATTGATTGGAAGGAAGACTAATAGGATAGGAGCATTTAATAGAAGATAATATGAATAAATGTAAGATTGAATAAAGGAAATTTTCCAAGACTATACTATATTTTGGTAAATTACATTTTAAAATATTTAATTTAGGTAGTAAATCACTCTAATAAAAAACTTTTAGAATACTTCCCTTTCAGTCATGTATTTTGTGTTTCATACGACACATATGCTTATTTTTAGTCCAAAATGTTTGATTTCTCCATTTTCTACTTTGTAAAAACATGAACTGGCATTTAAAAATTAATTAATTGCGTGTTGTGATTTTTTTCTCAGCATTTTTCTAGTGATATTTGGCTTAACATTTTTTTAAGATGATTCTTAGTTGCTAAGTGTAAATGTGAGTCACACATATGGTGAAAATTTAATAATATGCAAATCACTTTTTTTATACTTCTTTAGAACTTTGAGATAATCAAAAAGGACTATTAGAATCTCATTTGTTCCTTTTATTTATAAAACCATTGCTTTCAAACTGGTAATTCCAGTTTGTCCCAGTGATGACTGTTAATTCAGGGGGGAATTATTTAACTCCAATCTTAGAAAGTATTGCTCTCCCTGTCAAAAAAAAAAATCCAGCAACAATAATTATAGTAATTAAATTATTAAGCTATGGAACATATGATTTAGTATTGAATTTGAGTTGGAAGAGAAAGCTCAAGTGTTGAAATTTAG
>NW_011901108.1:4739-5208 GCF_000151845.1 Pteropus vampyrus | reverse complement strand
CGGCCTCGGTGCCCCCTCAGATGCCACGCAGATGGAACCCTCCCGTTACGAGCTATGGGAGGACACCTCGTTGGTTTAAAGAAAACACCAAGCTCCTCTGTAATTAAGAATCGTCATTATAGCTACTGTCTCATCAGAGGATATCTTTAAGGACCAAGTATTTTGTTGGCTGTCCTAAATCCACGATCTGGCCAGAAGACATTTCAGTTAAAAACGTTCTGATACATGACAGGGGCGAAAAAGCAGAAGGAGCCTAACACGTTTGAACTTGGAAGTGAGCGGGGACGAGCCCGAGGCCACGGCGGGACGGCGTCCTCCAGATAAGGTGCCAGGCCCGCCTGCTGGAGCGGGCTTCTGGGAGGCGTGGTAAGGTTGGTTCGGGGGGCAGGACTCTGGGTGCCGGTCCAGATGCCACGTGGGAACCCAGAACTTAGGTGCTCAGGCCCAGATTAAGTCCAGGCTCCGGACA
>NW_011901108.1:0-2664 GCF_000151845.1 Pteropus vampyrus | reverse complement strand
CGCAAGGCCGGACACCTGCCGTGGCGTCCAACCCACCTGCCAACTTGTCTCCCCGCCGCCAGCATGGAGCCCAGACTGGTCCAGCTGGCACGTAAGGTCCCTGCTTGCCGAGGCCCTACCGTCACCGAGCGAGGGTTTGCTGCCCGATGCGCACAGCAGCCAACGCCACGGCACCCACCGGCTTACGAGAAAACAAAGGAGCTTTGTGAGCCGAGTGGCAAGGAGACGGGAGGCCAGGCTCAAACCTGCCCCCGATTCAGGATCCAGGGCGGGGGGGTCCTAAGAGGAGTCGTGACGGGGTCACGGGTGTTACTCGTGGCCAGTGGAGTGACGGGTCACAGGTGTTACTCGTGGCCGGTGGACCGGCGTTTAAGCTTTGTTCTGGGTCTTGTCAGACACGAGACAAGACCACGGCCTGCAGTACAACTCCCCCTGTAGCTGTTCACTTCTCGATCGTGGGGACTAGGGGCGAGGACGACCCCAGTTCCTTCCTACTGATAGGGGACAAAGCCAGAAGGAGCACAAGAAAGCATAAGAAAGGACACTGCACAAGATCACAGCCAGGAGAGCGAGACACGTTGTTTAAACCGGAACAGCAGCCGCCATGGTGAGCTTTCAGGTTGACGCCTGCCTGGTCTGGGCCCTGGGGCGGAAGCGGTCCACTCGCAAGGCGTCTGTCCGCGCCTTCCCTCCTGGGCAAGCGGAGTCTCGGCCGTCCCGTCCCTTCTGAAGAGTCGGGTGAGACAGTGAGGGGGTCGCGAGGTCATCGGGTGGCGCTACAGTATCTGTGTCACCGGCAGCTACTCCTCCGAGTCCCGCACGCCCAGCCACAGCGGGTCCCCCACAGACATCTCTGTGCTTTGCTCAAAGCTTCCTTGCTGCTCGCATCTTCTCCTCCTGCTGGAAATCGAGGCAGACGGACTCATTTCAGATGGCGCCTCCCGTGAAGCCTTCCCCGGGGCGGACGTAAGGAGCCACACCGTGGACTCCGTCAGCGTTTCCAGTGCTGCCGACGACCAGGCAGAGGCAGCAGCTCCGTGTTATTCATGTTTTCATTCCCAACTTTAATAGCACCAGAGACACACTAGGTGTTTGATAAATGCGCCTGCCTCTCTGATGTCGACCGGTGTCCACCAGTGCAACTCCCTTCTGACACCGTGTGCTCGGAGTTAGCTTCGGGTCCCACAAGACTGCCCCCGGTTCAAGGGCCGGTCCCAAGTCCCAGGCCGCCCGCACTCTGCCTGGACGTCTATGAATAGGACGTTCCCACGACTGCCTCCGTCGGGCTCGATAAAAGGCTAGAATGACTCACAGAACTCAAGAAAACACTCCATCTGCCTTTACCGGGCCCCCATGCTTTCTCCAGGAGTGTCACAGGCAGGCACCCAGGAGTGCTCCAAACCCTGTACCTAGGGGATTTTTGAGATCTCATTACATAGGCGAGCTTGCTTAAGTCACTGGCCACTGGTGATTGACCTCCAGCCTCTCTCCCCTCCCAGGAGGTCAGGGGGAGGGCGTGGTGTTTCTGGAGACCGGCGCCTCCCCCAGTCTATGCAGGGACTGTGCGGGTCACCTTATCAGCAGGGACTCAGATCTGGTTGAACTGGGTTTGTCATGAATGGTGAAGGCACCCCCATCACTCACCCCACAGATTCCAAGGGTTTTAGCAGCTCTGTGCCAGGAACCGGCACAAAGACCAACAAAAGGAGGTGTGGAAAAAAAAGATGTCCGCCCGTAACGGACGTCCCTTAACGTTCCTGCCTCTGTCAGACAGAAAGCGTTTGGCCAACACTGGCTTATACGCTCCTCCAAAATGCCTTTCATCAGCGAGTAAGGACTGTGAGTCCCGCATAAACCTGAGCCAAAACAGACCTGATTCTTCAGGCAGCCGAACCCTGAGCGCTCCTGGGCCCAGAGCCAGCCCGGGCAGGGTTCAGGATTGGCTCGTCCCTGGGTTTGGTACTGGAGACACCGATGGCCACTCCAGCCCTCTCTTGCCCCTGAAATGCAAATGAGCCCCAGGAGGGGATGTGGCTGGCAGACAGGGGGCAGTCCAGCCACACAGGGGCCCGCAGGCTCCTCCCACCGCCAGTCCCAACAAAGAGGCAGCGATGGTTTACAGGACCTTAGGGGACCGGGTACTTCCGCTGGGTACGGACCTGCTTCTGGCCAGCTGCAAAAATGTCAGGACAACAAAGGTTCTGTGTCTGCACACATGACGAGTTCCCGCGCCTCACCGGCTGAGGCAGACGCCCTCTGCGGCACCACCGGCCACCTGTGGGGGAGGGGGCCGTTTCACCGTCTGCTCTCCGTGTGGGGCAGCAGGTGAGTGTCAGCGGGAGCCAGGACGAACAGCCCTGCGCAGGGTGACACGGCCCGACCAGCGCACGCCCGATGTCCCCGGCCCTCCCCGGGACTGTGGGCACCGCGGCAACCCAGGACGGGGCGTTTCTCAAGCCGCTTCTGTGCCGACACGGCTGGCGGGTGGTGTGGACCGTGGGCGGCGACACAGGCCGGACAGACGGGGACCCGCGACACCCTCTCTCGCTTCTGGGAGCGAATCGGGACGCACGCGGGGAACCAGCGTTGCACAGGAAACAGCTCAGATCTGCTCTCCTCCGCGCAGGAAACCCATCTCCGCAAACACGGGCGCTTTACTGCTAA
>NW_011901107.1:0-2713 GCF_000151845.1 Pteropus vampyrus | reverse complement strand
GCTCTCACATCCCTAAAGAGAAGTGACCTTGCCATATCCAGTCTGCTTTTTGCCTATTTGTTCCCATTCCTTCCTGCCTATAAAGGCTTTCATTTTCTATAGCTCCTCAGCGCTGCTAGATTAAATGTTGCCTGATTCATGAATCATTGAATAAATAGATAAGATCTTTAAGATGCCAGTTTAATTTTTTTTTTTTTAACAGTACTTATATGCATGAACAGTTACAGGGAAAGGCATCTCAAAAAGTCTGAAAATAATTTGAAGTTGCAGTTCATGAAACTCTTGCTCTAGGTCTGAAATCAAATGTCAAGATACTTCACCAGGTTTATCTGACACAAAATAGTGAATAAATATATGATTTGGGGGAATTGGAGGAATGGAGTATTATCTGAGTATTGCAAATACATATCAAAAGTAATACTCTTTTTCCTTAAAGTTTTTTTCACACAATTATGTTAATTCCCTGATTTGGACTTTAATAATACACTAAATTAGAATATAGCACAGGTGGTTGTGGAGATAAGTATTTTAGTGTAAATTTTCAAGGGCATTACTTTTAATACATTAAAATTACCTCAGCTTCTTTGCCTAATATCCCGCATTTGATGTCACAGAAATAGTAAAAGTACAAAATTGGCAGAACAAAAAGGAGCAAATAAGAAAGTAGACATTTTTTACAAAGTAAATGTTGGTCAAATTCTTTTACCTCAGAAGTAAATTTTTAAAAATCTAAAGCACAGGAAAAGGAGCATATTCAAAGATAAAAAGTAAAATCCATTCAGTGATTTCAGTCCATGCAAAATAAAAAAAAAAAACTATTACACAGAGCACAGTACCTCTGTTATACAACAGGTGTATTTCTGGGCACTGTGCTCTAGAAAGAAAAACTTTGCAAACATGGACAAATATCACAGAGAAATAGGATAAACTATTAGAAATAAGCCAAGGGTGATATTTTAAAACGTCTTTCTTTTCTCTCATGGTAATTAAAGCAAAGAGTAACTACAGTTTTTGGAAAAAATGTCAGGATGATAATGTCATGTTTTTGTGAAAATATAATCTGTGTGGACATGGTCTATGATTTCCCAAGAGGGATTCATGACTTTTGAGGAGAATGTTTCAAACAAAATTACTCTCTGATATGAATGATTAAGGAAGGTAAGAAGATCAGTGACAAAGCATGTGTACAGAGAGATTAAAATCAGAGGAGAGGGCTCTTGATAATTTCAGGCTCCAGTGACAGGCCTTCAAAAACCTTCAAGGGGTTGATTGAGCTCTAAGAGCAGGCAGCCATGCAGAGTTGTGGTTAGTTTTCTTTGTAAAGGACACAATAGAAACTGCTGTCACCAAGTGACTTATCTAAATTTCACCTGTTTTCCCAGAAGGTGGTAAAAGAATGGGAGGGGAATCATCAGGGCTACCCTTCTCTCCTCTCTTTCATCCGGCAGGGCAGGGAGCAAGGCAGCTGAAGTAGCTTCAGAGACTCACATTGTATAATAAACCTTCCTTGACTTGTGGATTCGTCTACAAAGTAAGTTGGATATATACTGACTGGATGGTAAGGGTAACTCATTTTTCTAATTATAAATCAAAGCCCTTTAGATTCCTTCCCTTAATCAACATTTATGTAACAGTTTAAATGTTTATGCGGATTTCCCCCTTTCACCTGCCAATTTGTAAAAAAACAGTCAAAGTAACAAATGGTAGGCCAAGGGCAATGTAGGGAGAAGACCTTGCATATTTTTTTTAAACTGGCTTATTCTACCCCTAAATTTGGAGAGCCTCACAATATAAGGGCTATTTTATCAAAATCCAGAGAGTATTTCTGAAATTTTCTTGAAAGCCCAATTTTTCTTCCTTTTTTATATTGATTTGTTTATAGCACTGCCAAATACATTGATTTATCCTCTCACCTACTGTCAAAGCAGCCCAGTTGTGATGTTGAACATGTGTCTTTTTAGGTAATCTATCATGAAATGGCTCAACAATGCCAAGTTTCTTTAAACCCCTTTCTGAATATGTTTTCTTACTCAAAAGCAACCACTTTGTGGAGTGATCCCTGTACCTGGTGGATCGAGAATCAATAACTGAGGCCTATCTCACACAGTGGGACCTATAAATTAGTATAGTAGTTCATCAATGCAGGCTCTGTCAAAAATATAAATAGATAGATAGATAGATAGATAGATAGATAGATAGATAGATAGATAGATAGATGATAGATAGATAGATAGATAGATGATAGATAGATAGACAGATAGATAGATAGATAGATAGATAGATAGATAGATAGATAGATGATAGATAGATAGATAGATAAAGAAGGAAGGAAGGAAGGAAAAAAAGAGCTGTTAGCAAAATTACACCCTTCCATATTTGTACCCAACAAGCAAATAATCATCTGCATACTGAATCTGTAATAGGAAGTGAAATAAATATAGCCTTCTATTAAAATCCTTAGCACGTAGAAGGAAAAGAAAGCACTCATTTGAGTTGAACACATTTTATTTAACAATGAAGATCTAAATTCCAATTTCATCTTCACTGTCATGAGCACTACCTATTTTTATATATAATAGATATTATTCTTGTACAATGTATATACTCCTTACAGTATAAGAACTGGTGAGCTAACACATCTGAGGCTGTAGGTCAGTTCTCAGAGATTCTGAAATGAAAATTTGTTTGTAGAAAGTTTACTAGAGAATGTCTC
>NW_011901106.1:4277-5913 GCF_000151845.1 Pteropus vampyrus | reverse complement strand
TCCAGTGTAAAACTGTAGCCTTATAGTGGGGACTGAAAGAAGAACCGTGTCTTTTTTGGCCCCATGTGCCCAGAATAGAGTGTCCTGGATAGAGCTTCTATTTCCTTAACTTAGAGTAAGGATGAGATAGGCAAAGGAGCAGGTCATGGCATAAAAGTCACAGACTTTCATTCTTCTTACTGAAATTTAGTAGATTTTCTTGAATAAGTGTTTCTCCATTTACTATATGTCCTTAGGATAATTTCCAGGAATTGTAAATAATTGATTTTTAGAATTTCCACCAGTTAAATGGTTTACTGGGGAGAAGGTCTGTCTACCATTCTGGAAGTCTCTTTCTATATCTAATTTTGACTTAATTGAACTTGCAATGACTCTAGGCTTTTGCCATCTATCACTTGTTTGAAATGTATTGACTTCAGGGCTTATGAATATAATTTCTTCTTATAGGAAATGGCTGAAAAAGATTATATTTATAGATCAGTATGAAGAGGAGTACCAAAAGGTAAACCTGAGTTCTGATACTTGGGTTACTTTGGCTTATACAGCTCTTCCTGTTTATCCAAACTTATCACTCTTCACTCGCTATACACTAGATTCACAGGACTTCATTTTGATACTCAAACATGCGAAGCTTATTCCTAATTTATGGCTTTTTATTGTTGCCTTTGCTTAGCATACTCTTTTCTACAATCTTCATATAGATCATTTCTTTTCATCATAGAACAAATACTGTCTCTTCAGAAGTGGCCTTATCTATCTAAAGCAGACTTCTTTATACAAAGAAGGCTGTGTTACCTAAAGTAGCCTATCATCTTTCCCTACACTTCTCTACCACATTTCTATTTTATTCCTAGTACTTACCACCATTTAAAATTACTCTGTTCATTCACTTGTTTGTTGCCTATATTCCTGCTTAGATATAAACCCCATGAAATCAGAAAGTCAAAATATCTATAGTAAGTTCTTGTTCATAGGATCCCTTTATATCTTCAAAAATTATTGAGATCTTGAAAGAGAATTTTTTTAGGAGGGGATGAATTTTATCTATTGCTTTTACTATATTACGATTTTTTTAAATTAAAATATTAATTTAAGAATTAAAATAAACTCATATGTTAAATCAGTGATGTCAATATAACATAGTACGTAGCTTCTGGAACGTTCCACTTTATACCTATAAGAGAATGAAAAGTGTAAAAGATAAAAAGATGTCTTGTAATAATGATAAAGATAATTTAAACTTTGCCAACCTCCTGAAGGAAAGAATTGCTGACTGACAGTGGGTCTGCTATAATCTCAGCTACTTAAAGACAATGCACTATAATCAAAGAATTACAGACTATTACAACATAGTTGGCCGTACAGAGAATTTTTAGTACAACCTAGCCAATTAATTTTACTGTCTTATTTATATAGTAATCTCAGCAAATGCTTATCCCAGTTCCTGTATGCATACCTTCAGTGAAGGATGTCACTAATTCTTGAAGTAGCCCATTTTAAATTTGAGCTTCTCTAATTTTAAGAAAGTTTTATATTAAAGAAGTTTCTTCTTGCTTGACTCCAAGTCCCCTTAGTATCATAATTATACTTCCCTAAATAAGGTTTGGTGGGTTATGATGTTTTTAAAGGATGAATC
>NW_011901106.1:0-2763 GCF_000151845.1 Pteropus vampyrus | reverse complement strand
ATCACAACCAAAAAACGAACAACCCAATTACAAAACAGGCAGGTATCAGAACATTTTTTCCAATTAAAATATACAGATGGCCAACATGGAAAGATGTCCAACACCACTAATTATATAGGAAATACAAATTAAAACCACATAGCGATATCACACACCTGTTAGAATGGCTATCATCAAAAAAAAAAAAAAATAAGAAACAACAAAAGTCGGAGAGGATGCGAAGAAAAGGGAACTCTCACACACTATTGGTGGGGATGTAAACTAGTAAAGCCATTATGTAAAACAGTATGGAGATTCCTCAAAAAATTATGAACAGAATTACCATATAATCCAGCTATTCCACTTCTGGGTTTTCATCTGAAGGATATGAAAACACTAATTCAAAAAGATATATGCACACTTATATTCATTGTAGTATTATTCACAATAGCCAAGACATGGAAACAACCTAAGTAAGTCTCTATAGACAGATGAATGGATAAAGAAGATGTGAATCACACACACACACACACACACACACACACACACACACACACACACACACAGACACACACACACACACACTATTCAGCCATAAACAAAGATGAAATCCTGACATTTGTGACAACATGGATGGACTTTGAGGGTATTATACTAAATAAATCAGGTAGAAAAGAACAAATACCATATGATTTCATTCATATGTGGAATATAAAACAAAAACAAAATAAACAAAACCAAAAACAAACTCATGTAGGCAGAAAACAGATTGATGGTTACCAGAGGGGAAGTGGGGTAGAGGGAAGGTGAAATGAGAAAAGGGGTCAACTGTATGGTGATGGATAGGAACTAGATATCTGGTGGTAAGCATAATGTGCTATACACAGATGTCACATTATAACATTGCACACCTGAAATATATGTTATCAACCAATGTGACCTCAATTAAAAAATAAAATTTGTTGAGTCCTATGTAGTGCTCAGAGTTGTTTTTTGTTTGTTTTGCTTTAGAAATTTAATGGAAGTTACTATAAAGCTGTCTGCAGCAATAGGTAAAAAGCCACACACAATCTAAACTCTGTCCTGAATCATCACTTTCAACTAAGAGGTTTGGGTCTTTGCCTCGAAACCTTATTAAATTTAATGTTTTACTATTTGAGATTATAAAGCAGGCAGCTTTCCAAATATGCAAAGCCCTAAATTTCTGAACTCTTCATTCTCTTTTATTTTGCCTTGAAAACCAGTTACTTTTTTCCTTAGGGTAACTTGCCAAACAAGGTCCAGTCAACCAACACATAAAATCAGTAGTTTTTCAGCTTGCTACTACAAAACTTGGATTGCCATTTTTCCAGGCTCTGACGTCAGTTTTTTCATCTGGTCACTAAGATGAGACCATATTTAAAGTTTTTGTTACGGTACCAATTTCTGTATTTACCAGCATAATTAATACTAACTTCTCTCACATATAAACCCTGAAATTTCAGTAACTTAGCACAGTAAAGATTTGACTATTTCTCATCTAAAAACCAATGTGTGTCAAGTAGGACCTTGAAGATATGCTAATGGAACACATGCCCCCAAGACCTACAAAGCAAGAGAGAGAATGATGATCTTAATTGTTTTCCTGCTGAAGAGATGTTTCACTTTTGCTTATAGTCAAGTGGACACACATAATCATGTAATTCCTACGTAATGTATGGGAATCTGGGCAATACAATATATGGCATTGTTGCTTAGAATCAGAAAATGGATCCAAATGTATCTGACTCAAAAGTCAATTTTCTTCCCATCAAGTTATACTTACTTTTATTTGAATTTAACCTTCTCCCTTTCTGTTCTTGGTAGTTAGGGTATTAAAAATATTTTAAACTAATTTGTGCTATTATATAAAAATGTATCTTTGCTTTTAATTTTAAATCTGGCAACAAAGTTTTCTAGTTTTATATGCATGAGTATGCTCTAATTACTCAATGGAAATAATTTAGGTGATACTATTTTATATCTTGGACTAAAATTCAGACATTTCAGCAAACAATTTAGGAGAAAAAGAAAAAAATATATATTAAAAATGCCTAAGCGCAAGTAGACTGAAATCAGTAAAATATGATAAATTGGATAAATTTGAAAGAAAAATGTTGGAGGGAAAAAATGTAATGTATTTCAATGGAAACCATAAAATCTCCTTTACAGTCTTCATTTCAGAATCATATGTGGATTTAGAGCAAGACAAAGTATGTAATAGTGGCAAAATAAAGTGTATAAATCTGATCATAGGCATTTTGATATAATGACTCTCAAATAATGAACCCTTTGACCTTATATTCTGAATAGGAAATAGCAATTTTATTCTCAGAAATGTCTTTTATATAACAGCTGGCCCTTTTTGTAAAGGATCTGAATTTACTTCTTCATAACTACATCTGAAATATAAATGCTATTATGAAATAATGGCAGAGGATCAGCCTATCTTCCAGCTATGCTTCCCATAAAGGGTTAAAAAAACACTAGCATAACATGTACTTTTAGGGTTACTGTGTCTGTTTGGTATGCCATACCCTTTCAGCATAAATCAAGAAATTTATATGTTTAATTTCTAACACTGAAAAAAATCTCTCAAAATAGGTATTCATGAAGCTTCATGTTTCTCTTAAACATCTGGCCTGCAGTGATGTATCATTTTCATAAAGAAAAAACAAAATATTAGGTTAGGAAAAATAAAATAAAAACTAGAAGGGATAATAGGTTTACATTAAGTTAAACAGATAAAAGCATCATTTATTACAA
>NW_011901105.1:2569-3231 GCF_000151845.1 Pteropus vampyrus | reverse complement strand
CGAAAAGAGCTTTTATTGATTGACGCGAGAAAACAGTATCTAACATTTTAAAATACGCACAGTATAACTCCATGGTGAGATAGGAAATATGTAAGTCATTTATTTATTTCTAGGTAAGATACAGAAATGAGACTAGAAGATTATACATTAAACTATTAATGTCGATTTCTTGGGGTAGCATTTCCTTTCTTCTCTTTTCAAAAATTTTGCTTTTTAATACCACCTACTTATTTTTCTAAAATTAACACCATGACATACATAATTTAAAAAAAAACAACACAAAAAACAGACAGAAGAAAATAGGCATTCCAAATGTTCCCGGGAGCAACGCCCTGGGTGGTGAGGAGCCGATGAGCACAGGCTAGAGGAGAAGGCAGACCTCGTTCCAAGGTCAAGGAGGAAGGAGGAATGGGGGGAAAATAATGCACGTGCACTTCGGGGAGGAGAAGAGCCTAACGGGTGCTGCTTCTCCACATTTCTTCCGCTGAGCATCGGCTAACCACCCCCCGCCCCCCCGCACACAATAACGCGCACTCCCACATCGTGCATAAAACAGAGGTCGCACGTGCCTAGGAAGCCAATCTGCTCGGGAGAAAAAAAAGGCAGAGGGCTCGGCGGGGTGGCTGACCAGGGGCAGAGGCAGAAGGGCATGAGTAAAACTG
>NW_011901105.1:0-952 GCF_000151845.1 Pteropus vampyrus | reverse complement strand
TCTAGACATGTCATTCTCTGCTATAGAAACCCCAGTGGTTTCCCACCGCCCTTAGAATAAGGCCCAGACTCCTGCCTGCAACCTAGCTCTGCCCCGTCAGTGTCCCGGCCAGGCCCTCAGCCCCTGGGTCCCATCACTCCAGCCTCCTCACCTTCGGCCCCCTCCCCCACATCAGCCTGCTTTAGTCTCAGGCCTTTGCACTGGGGTCTCTCCGCCTGGAGCATCATCCCCTCGCCTCCGGACTGCTCTTCCCTCTCCCGTCTCAAAGCCTCGTCCGTGCCCACCCACGAAGCTGTTCTCCCTTCGCTCTGTCCTCGGAAGCACCCCGCCATTACCCGCCATTATGTTGCAGAGTTTTCTCTGAAATGGGCTTGTTTATTCACCTGTTTACTTGTCATCTGTCACTCGCTCCTAAATGTGAGGACAGGCACCTGACTGTTTTGCTCAGGGCTCTCTCTCCAGCCCCTAGAACAGGCCCTGGCAACTAGTAGCTGCTCAAGAAACATGCTGAATGAATGAAGAAGTCCAGGCTAAAAAACAGCGGTGCCCTGGACCATGCCTTGCCTGCCCCTCACCCACCCAAGTTCTTTGGCATGGAACGACCTCCATTGGTCAATAGAAAAAGGTTTCCACTTGGGCCCGAGAGAATCAGGGTGAGATGGGCAAGATAACGGGTGTCTCAAAGCAGCGACCCCACTTCGTCCACATTCTAGTTTGTATTCGTGGCGAACTGGCTCACGGAACTGCCCGAGCCACACGGCGTCCTGAGTTCCCCCCGGTGAGGCCGCCCAGCACATATGGCTGAGAGACAACAGTCACTCAATATATATCAGGCCCTGCCCTAGGAACTGGATGGCAAAAAAAAACCTCTCTTGAGGACACACTCTAATTCCCTGACAGCTGCTGCTAAGACCTCTGAGGCTGTAGCCGCTTCAGTGAGCAAAGGAGCCAT
>NW_011901104.1:0-2880 GCF_000151845.1 Pteropus vampyrus | reverse complement strand
GATGTGAAGGATTACGTTCCCATTTAATCAGGGACCACGAGGAGCTGCCCGCTCAGTCATGGGACGCCACGGAGAAGCCAGGGGTCGGCACACTTCACCAGAATGGAGGCTCGGTGTCCCCGCCTCGTGCGTTGTTGTGGGTCACTTGGAAAGCCACTCTTTCCAGTCCATTTATTTTAAATTCATTCCACTCCGAGGTGTTATTTCGCACGGCCGGCAATCCTGTGTTCCCCCTGCACAGCTGCCAATTTCTCTGTAATTAAAATCCTTGCGGGGAGAGTAGAAAGCTGGCCTTTTACATTATTTTCTCATAGGTTTGGTTTTCTTACTCCTATTGGGTCACCGTTTAGGTTTGTCACAGGGAAAATTTCATTAGGGTCTTTTGGCTGCAGCATTGTTTTGACAGAGCAAATGGCATTCAGACACCCGAACAAATATCTCTTCGTCATTTTCAATTGATAAAAGAAAAGATGCTGCCAAACAAAATAAACCTTAAGGGTGTCCTTTCAGATCTGTTTAACATTGGATGTCCGCGTTTTGGTAAAGATTCTATTGTTGACAAAATTTTTACAAACGTTAAGTCAAAATTTTAAGAGAGTCAGTTGAGTTTTCTGGGAGATATAGAATCTAAGCACCAGAAACTCAAGAATGTGGAAACTCCCTCTCACTGTTGACTCTCTTCCCTTGGTTATGGCGTGAGCCTTGATTGCGGCCCCCAAGGTACAATGAAAATTGTCGCTTTGGGGCCATTGCGATCCTTTTGATTTTTACTGTTTTTGACCTCAGGCATCTCTTCCCAAATTCAGCTTACGAGGCTATATTTGATTGCCTGTTTAGGTATGCACGTATATATCTATAAAATACTCGTCCCTGTATCCACCTGTAAATTTTCCTGGCGGAGACGCGGCCTCCGAATGCCAGTGAGATGTGCTGTTGCTAGGTCAGACCAGAGAGAAGAGAGTGGAGGTAGATGCTTCCCTCCTGCTTCTGCTCTGGCCTGACCTTGATCATCAAGGCACTTGGGGGAGCCTGGTACCAGGCTTTGCACAGAGCAAGATTATACCGGGGAGCCATAAATAAACTCAAGGTTGCTGACACCATGGCAGACATCAGGATCAAAAGAGGAAATTGCATGGAAACTAAACCTGATTTCAGATAAGAGAAGCGTAGCCTTCGAGTTTTTTCTTTTTGTCGACGTGAGTTTTACTAAAGTTTCCTCTTTGTAAACCGGAATGGAGTCCCCGGAAGACACAGCTATGGCAGGGTCTTGGAAAGCTCATACTTTTTGAAACTGTATAAATTCAATGACTTCCCTTTGCCTGTATTGCAAAATAGCCATGGAAAATTTATCACTTCCATAAAAGAAGAAAAAATGTGTGCTCATAAAAACGTATGCATCGGGAGCTGGCAAGCCCTATCATTTAAATACGTTATCCAAACATTACGCTGGACTAAAAATGACTTTGCAATAGAGGGAAAATGCCCCTCTTCTGGGTCTGCTTAATGTTATGACTTGAGCTTCTGTGCTTAGTTTCTTTAAGACACGCCTGCTCTTAGAAGCTGGCCTGATGATCCGCTGTTTCAGTCCTTGCTCATTAAAAACATTCCATGACCCCCACATTTACAATACAGATGGTGTGGGTGCCTGCCACAGGGCTGTAAATCTGCGATGCTCTGAAACGGATGGGCTCAAATGATGAGAAATGAACAATCTACCTTGTCAACAATTCCAAAATGGAAGAGAAGCTTGCCCCTCCTCACCGAGAAATTTCTAGCAAGTCCTAAAACCACAGAGATAGAGACCACGGCAGGCAGATAAAGAATCCTGGAAGAGCTCTCAGATAGTCCAGCCGAACGCACTCAGTTTCGAGTTAAATAAACAGTCTCAGAGTGATGACACAGGTTACCAGGGGGACGCGGCAAGTTGCAGAGGCTGTTCCTTGATTCCTACTCAAAAGCTTTTTTTCCTATGATGTTTTCCATATTTGGCGCCTCCGTTCGATTTCAAAATTAATCAGCAAACGTTGACCTGATCGTCACCAATTCTTCTTCTAAAGTATTTTCCATGATCAAAACTCCACGCAAGTATAAACTTCAGATTTAAACGATCGAAATGATGGTCAGGGGCGTATACTTCTCCTCTACCTGTTTCCAACGCGCAGTGACATCGAGCGTTAAAAACACAAGCGCTTCCTTTAGCAACGGCATTTGCTGACGCGCAGCAGGAGCGTTAGGAGCAGAGCCTGGCCTGCAGTCGGGGCGCGTTCAGCCCCTTTAAGACGGTTGGCGTCTCTTCAAAGTCTCCTTCCGTCTGGCAAACAAGTCCTGGCCACTCGATCCGACGGAGGCGCCAAGGGGCCGGCGACTCACTCGCGACAACTGTGTGAACCTTACGAAGCCTCTGCTGTTTTGCAAGCCTCTGGGTGGAACTTAAAAACACCGCCTGCCAGAGCTTAAGGCAACGAGGACTAATAAATGCCAGAGCTGGTGCAGACGCAGAAATGACCTCCCTGCATCCCGTAAAGTAAGAACAAGCCAGAAACGACGCGCAGGAGCAGGGTGGCCTTGCCGGAGAGGACGCTGCTGCCGGGGGCTGCCCCATGTGGGCTGTCGCAGAGGCTCCCCACGTAGCCAGCCCTTGCAGCGTGAGGGCAGACGAAGGCAACCCCCACTTTTTGGTGGCAAGAGGAGGGGGCGGGGGCTGGGCGAGAAAGGCCAAGGGGAATATAGTCAACTAGTGTGGCAAGTCACAGGTGATCACTAGAATGAGCGGGGCGATTGCACTGTAAGGTGTGAACACATCAAATCACTATATCGTATACCTGAAACTGAGACAGCTAATATTGTATACCAGCTTAATATACTTAATTTGGAAAAAAG
>NW_011901103.1:0-2602 GCF_000151845.1 Pteropus vampyrus | reverse complement strand
TAAGAAATTCATTGGAAAGGGTGCTTTTCTGGAGTTCTGAAGCAGTCTCAGAGTTGTCTAGGCAAGGCTGTGGTGGGAGGAATCTGATGGAGAACTTGGGGTCTACCATAGACTGCAGGGCAGACAAATTGCACTTCTTAAGCTAATTTAGATTTGCAGACAAAGCACAATGAGACGTGTGTGTGTGTGTGTGTGTGTGTGTGTGTGTGTGTGTGTGTGTGTGTGTGTGTGTTCATATAGGCATTTTTCTGGCCAGAGGGTTCATAGCTGTCATTAGAATTTCAAATGGATTTGAGTCCCCATAGGGGTAGGATCCATTGGCTTGAAGTCAGGGAGAGTTGGTGGAAGAGATTCTGAAGTCACTTGGGAAACTGAGGCACCGAAGCAAAATGCCATGGATTCACACACTGCACTGTACTCTTTGGTCCAGGGGCCCCAATTCAAATATCTTCAGTGACTGAAGGTGAATATAAATGAATGAATCTGGCCAAGTGTGAGAAAAATCTTGGTGTCTGGGAAACAACATGGAGTCAGTGAGACTCTAGTAAACCGGAGAGCAAGGGCAACATGAGTCCCCAACGAGGGGACACAGCTCAGCTGCATCTGTGGTAGTCATATTGGAAGGTTGTCCCAACTTTGCTGCAACTTCCAGATTTTTTTTTTTTTTGAGCAAAATCAGAAATCTGGATTTCTCTCTGAAACATTCCACATTTTAAAATTTAAATGTATTTCAAATTAAAAATAGAACACTGTGGCCAGCTCTACCCCTTCTCTTCCAGTATCCATTATTCCCTTCTAAGTCTTGAGCTTCTATAACTTTAGTTTCTGTCATTTATTTATACCCTCCCTTTGCAACTTCTTCCATCACTTACCACAACATCCCTTGTATTAATAGGATACTGATGAGCCAGTAGGGACAATGACTTGTCCAGGGTCTTGAAGCTAATGTAAGTCCACACTAAAGCCAGAACCTTTGTTCTTGGACTCCTAGAGCACTTTTTTTTTCTTTTTGGTCTTTTGAATTCTTGGGCTACCCTGTAGATATGGGGAAATACTGGCATATGAGCAAATATAACTGATTTATATGCAGTGTAAATTTTTTGAAAACAATGATCCATAATATTCTGTAAGGAGACTATATTCAATAATGCAAAGCGTATGAGGCACCGTGGGCTCGGCCATACTGCTGTAACTGACTGCCAAATCTCAGTAGCTCAGCATAACTAGAGTTTATTTCCTTCTCGTGCTACATGTGAAAGTGCATGTGTCTGGGGCTTGGGGGTGGGGATGGGGGATGGTTCTGCTCCTTGAAATCTTTCAGAGATTCAGGCTGATATAGAGCTTATCTTGACGTGTTGTCAAGGTCATCACAGCATTGGGAAATGAACAGGGAGAATTGCTTATCACGACACTTAAAGTTTCTGCCTCAAAATGACACATGTCCCTTCTGTGCATATGCTATTGGCCTAAGGAAGTTATGTGGCCATGCCTAACTTCAAAATGAGTGGAGGCGTACAAGTCTTCCAACTACCCGGAAGACAGAGAATTAGAAATATTTGATGAGTAGCATTATTGGCTACTGTGCCAAGGGAATTTAGCAATTTACGAGAATCTTTGGATAAAAATATAAGCTAGGATACACTGATGGCCTAACAATGACCAGGCACAATGCTTACATTATCTTACCTAATATGTACCCTGCAAGATAGATATGATGATTCCCATATCAGAGAGGAAAACCAAAGGTTGGAAATATCGTACAAATGTCCAAGGTCACCTGGCTAGTAAGTGATGGTTTTAACTTTGAACCTGGCTCTCTTTCTCTTTCTCCAATGTCCATATTCTTAACCATATATATATTCAGTACTTTCTTTCAGAAGCACCAGGAAGAGTAAAGCAATACTGGACACAAAGACTTCTCTTAGGAAATTCACTGTCTGGCCATTAAACTATGCATGATCTGTCTTTCATTGGATGAGCATTTCCATATCAGGCTTTCCTTAAAGCAGGGGCATCAGAAACAGAACCAGTGAGCCAGTATTAATACAATACATGATTTAACTTTCTCAGGGATTAAGTGTGGAACACAGAAGCTTATCCACTTTCCCTAGTAAGAGCCTAGCATAATCTGGCTGTCAAAAAAGCCCTCTATTTATCCCAACCCTCACTGGAGGGTTTCTTTAGAATTTTAAAAGCCATTTTTTTTTTTTTTGGTATATATAGTGTACCTTATTGTTCAGCAAATATTTTCCACTCCCACTGTGGGATATTTTCCCCATGCTGTTGAGCTTGGGCTTGGTCACATGACAACCTTTGGTCAAGGCAGTGTTAGGGGACATGATGTAAACAGAGTTCTTAAACATGCTTGCATGTTTTGGCTTGACTCTTGAGCTCTCTTAATCCATCATGAGAAAAGCATGACTCAGGTAGTCATTGCGCTTTTATCCAGCACTCTAGAATAAACACATGTGGCAAAGATGTGTAGAACGCAGCCAAGCCAAGCCTACGTCAGCTGAACCACAGTTAACCGCAGTTAAATGCAGATCCCTAAATGTAAGAATAAATGCTATTGCTATATGCCACTGGATTGCGGAGTGGTTTG
>NW_011901102.1:5259-7661 GCF_000151845.1 Pteropus vampyrus | reverse complement strand
TAATTTTAACTGAAATGGTCCTAGGATCTCATTGTTTAATGTTTTCACTTGATCATCTTACACATGACTAAAATATTTGTTTTTGTTCTTGTTTTATTTAGTGAGTTTTATTTAATAAGGGATGGTTTCCAAGTTTCATTGCATACCTTTTCATCATCTATTGATAAGATCATGTTTTCTACTTTGATTTATTAATCTAATTATTTTAATAGATTTGCTAACATTGAAAAATCCTGGCATTGTCCCCAAGGATTAGTAACCACTAGGTCATTAATTTAGTCTAGCTTATTGTTCCTTTTACACATTGCTAGGTTCTTATACAAAATATTTAGAATTTTTACACATATATTGAGAAGCAATTTTGGTCTAGATAGCTACTTTTTTGAATTATTTTAATCAAATTTTATAATTAAGGTTATGTCAACTTCATAATGTGAATTCTAGTGCTTTCCATCTTTTGTGTGTGTGTGTGTGTTTTTGCTGAATAGCTTTGTGAACATTGGACTTGGTTGTACTTTGAAGGCTAGGTAAAATTCACCTAGGATCCTATCTTTTCCTTTTCAATGGTACCCCTTTTAATTATCTTTTAAATTTCTTCTGAGATAACTGATTTCGAGAAGTTTTCTCCATGTTTGGAAATAATTTGGGGTTAATCATATTTTGCTAGGAAAAAATAAATTCCTCTAGATTTTTAAAGTACATTTTTAGAAAGTCTCCTTTAGTTGTTACAATGTCTCCAGCATTTCTCCTTATTTTTCTTCTCATTATTGTTTAATAGCAATCATGAGGGGCTTTCCATTTTGTTAACCTTTTAAAAGAATGAGTTTTTTTGTTTTTAATTTCAATTTTATCTTGATTATCTGCCTCTTCTCATTTCCTTTGGTTTATTTTTCTGATATTTTACTCACTTCTTAAGATGTATAGCAAATTCCTTTTTGTCGGTCTTCAGTCTTTAAGTATATTATTCAACAATATATTTTCCCTATGATAATGGCTTCACTATATCCCATAAATTTTAGAAGTAGACTTTTATTTCATTGCTTTCTAGTGCTCCTTATCATTATCTATGGGTGTCATAATGGGGACAAAGGGGTTTTATTTATCTTTTTGTTATTTATTTCTAATTCTACTATATTATATGATCAAATGTTTTGACTTACAAAGGCTCTACTTTTCTGATTTTTAAATACTTTTTGTAGCTAAATGTACATTTGGTTTCTGTAAATATTCCATAGAAATATGAAAAGCTGTATCATTTCTAACAGTTATAAATTTGTATACATATCTTTGCTAAGTTTTTATTGATATTATATATAATTGCTGTTTTATTTTTGTCTTTTAGATCTGTCTGATTTTGAAGGAGGCAAACCAAAGTATCCCACAATAAATGTATTTTAACAACTATTTTTTTTCTAATAGTTTTGCTTTATAAATTTTGTTACTATATTTATTAATGTATGCAATTTAAAGGTTTGCATCTTTCTGTCTTTTATCATTTACTCAATTGTCCTCTGTATCCTGTTTTGTGTTTTTATTTGTAAATTCCACCTTTCCTAATATTAATACTGCCATTCTTGCTTTCTTTTTGTTTGTATTTACCTGATATATTTTTATCCTCTCATTACTCTCATTCTGGGTCTGTTTCTTATAAATATCAATAACTTTTATAAACCAACTGAATAGTTTTTGTTTGTGTCAAAATTCAGTGAATTTATATTTCATGTAATATGGAATATAGTCGATTTGACTTCTTCCATTTTGTTTTATGGTTATTCATGATTTCACTTGCTTCTTCTTTTTCCTTGGAGCTGTTTTTGCTAAATCGATCAGATTGCTATTCATTCCTCTTTTCACCCTGACAATTAGGTAGGTCTATTGTGCTTTTTTATTCCACTAATGATTACCTTCTTTTATCCTGACATTCATATTCAAATACATGTTTTTCATTAATATATGAATGCAAGATAGCAATTATTCCCCTCCACTAAAGCTCTATTCCGTAACTATTTCTCCCTTCCCTCTTCAGATTTGATTTTAGAACACGTTCCCTACCACTTTCCTCCAACTGCTGAATTCTGCTGAGATAGGTAAGTAGTTTTAGTTCTAGTCTTTTTTTGTTTTTGGCTTCCCTTGTACTGCTTCTTACACATTTCTACTTGCTTTGTCATCATCATCATTTGGGATTTAACAGCATGTATACTGCAAAGTTGGTTGCTCATCACTGTTTCCCCTTCATAGTGATTCCAATTCATTTGGATTACTTCTTGAGTACTTCTTTAGAGGGTGTACATTGGTGATACAGGCTCTGAATCTTTGCATGTTCCTAAATATCTTGCATTTACTCTAAGAGATCAATGATATTTTCTCTGTATAGAATATCCTTGAGTCATAAGTTTTTCTCT
>NW_011901102.1:0-3189 GCF_000151845.1 Pteropus vampyrus | reverse complement strand
TTAACAAGAGTACACTTCTCAAATATGTGTTCTATATCTTTCCTTAAAAACTGGATTAAAAGTCTTAAGCTATTTTGTCCCTTTTCATAAAATTTGATACCTATAATTAGTAAGGCATGCTTTAGGGGACAAAAAATATTTGTCTTTAGTAAATCAAATGAGTCTTCTTTGATGTACAATGGTTTGGGTGAGTGAATGCTAGTTCGGTCTAGTCAGCATGGCTTTTTCCACAATGCAAAGGAGAAAAGAACCATGGAAAATTTTGAAACATTTGAATGATTTATTGCATTATTACTTTTCCTTAAATTTGTTCCTGCCCAATATCAAACTGTTAGTCACACCGTCTGTAAGGTGACTGAAAAAGAATGAATATATTCTTTATTTTTGAAGTTTAATTTACTTTTCTTCATTTCCTGCTTACATTAGCTAAGGGATGCTAAGTTCTAGGTAAATTGACTGTCCAATTACAAATGTAAGAGGATTTTATTTGTATTAGTAGTAATCTTGCCCACATCTCAAGACTGTGTTAGAAGAAACAAAATACAACTATGTATGTCTAGTTAAAAATAAGCTACTGTCTTAAAGCATGGAAATCAGCGGGTTTAGGATTTTGAAGCAAAGTTAGAGAAGTCATTATTCCATTGGTAGAATAGGCAGGCAGAAAACAGTTAAAAATGTTTAACAAATATATGCGACTTACCAAACCATAATGGATTATATTATGGGAAACTAGGATATTTTAAGGTATAACCTTGATGTCCTAGATTCCCTGTGAGAGAGAATGTGAAAGTCAATCACAGCAGGCTCTTGTGTAAACAGACAGACACCAACAGCTGGGCTGGATGGGTCGCGAAATGATCCAGAATAAGAATTCTTCCTTTCTTATGAGGGGAAGATGAGATTCCTCATCAACAGTTCTCGTTCTCCTTGCACCAGTTCTAACTACAAAAACAATGTTTGCGAGCACCTTTGTGAGACTGTAAGAAAGCCCTGAACACTTGGATTTCAAGTTTATGCACAAACGTTTTGGCCATGTGCAGAGTCAAAAACCTCACATATGATATATGGAGTTGTGGTACCTATGTCTGGGATCATTGTGACTGTAGGTGGTTTTATACTTCTAATCAGAAATATTATGTGATCATCTAATACCTCAAAATCTGAATCAGAGGATAGGACATCAAACTAAGAAAATAATCATGTCACCTTGAGGTGACATCTACAAGTTAGCACCATTTGAGCATGACTTGTTTTCCTAGAACAATGACCTACCTTGTCTGGTGTACTCATCTGCTTCTCTGTGAACCAAATCCTTTACTCGGTTTCCGTAAAGCAGCCGTGAGGAATCATGATCGAAAGCTTTCAAGGTTTCACTGGAACTGTAAGACTTCTGTGTAGGTACCCTACACTCCTCATTGTCTGCGGAAGAATTCGTATGCCGCCGTTCTTTTTCTCGTCTGCTCTTGGTCAGGGAACAGTAAGGCCTACGTTCTTTCACATCCATACTTCATTCCTTCTGTGTGCACATCAGTCCTGGTTGTGACAAATTATGCTCAGGGTTCAAGTCTCATTGGCCTCTCTGTGAAGATAAAAGATTGGCATGATGTGAGCATAACATTTATCTAAAAATTGACTCCTCTAGATCCTTCTCAATCTGGAAAATGGTAGGAAGTAACAGTATTGCTATCTAAGAAAATTGCTTTCAACAGGAAGTGAAAATGAGCCTGTATTACTAGGAGTTGAGGCGCGTTTTCTGTTAACTATGGGTGCTTGTTTAAATTACCACATGTGATTTTTCACATTAATGCAAACAGAAAAACTTAAGCTGAGGCTCAAATTTGACTTCAGAAGCCAGCTAAAAATTGGCTTCCAAATGTTTGTCAAATTTTCCACGATGGAAAAGTTTTCTCTTGCAGTATTTTCTTCATTCATAAATAAATTCCCTTTTTCTTACAAAAATGTGTTATTTTTATTTCTTTCTCATTATTTTTAAAAGAGCAGGAACAAATTGGGATCCTCTTAGAGCAGAAACTTTGTCCAGTGCACTGAACATTTTATTATTTTTTACAAAGACTTTTCCTTCAGAGGGCTCAATTCATGTTTCAAGGATCTAAATGTCTTGAATTGTGGAAAAAGCTGATTCTTCTCTCCTAATCTTCTCCTTAAAATGCATTTTTCTCTCTAGAAAATGAATTTAATGTGCTATCCCCATATTTAAGGGAATTTAAGTGGCTAATTTGATGGGATAGTTTCTTGCAACTGCCAGTAACAAGAATAAGTTAGAAGGAGCAAGGCAAATTGTGTTTCTTTGCTTAGCAACTCTCTTCCCACCCTTAACCCCCTGAATTAGCTAAACTAACAGGAGTATGATTGGATATAAAGGCTATCTAGCCTAAGACATGGTGCCTAGCAGACAGATAGTTGCCCAGGGCTGATCACATTTTAAATGGTCCTCTGTCTTTATTCTTTCTCATTTTGTCTCCGCTTTTAATCTGAAGGTTCTGAAAGGCCTTGTCTTCAGCCCTCAGTGTTCTTCCCTACCCCATTCCTTCTTTCCTAAATTCACTTTTTATGTGAGTCATTCAATAATCTACTTGAAACAAATGATTCTTGGTGGCCTCAGGTCTTTTCTTTGGTTCTGTATCCTCAGGGTTATGACTTATACATAGATACTTTCTTCCTTGTAGAGTCCCTCTCCCTCTTCTTCATCCTTGGCTGTCATCACATACATCACGGCGTCTTTAATGTGCTTCCGGCGTGGAGTCTTATGGCTGATTCTGATTCTCCCATGCTGGCTCAGCTTTCTTCTACACTGTCACAAGTCTTGATTCTTTCTGAGCAACATTACAAGTCCCACAGCTTCACATTTGAAATTTTGCCTTCCATTCAGCTATAAGAAGAGCGGTGAAACTCTCCAAGCTGGAATGATCACAGTGTCCCAGAGCCTATGTTTGGAAATTTTGGACTGCTCTCTCTGCTACCTCTTTGACTATACCCTCTTCTACACATATTGCCAGTAAAGGGCTACCTCATATGGGGGGTCCATATTTCTCTGCTATTGAGCTGGGCTCTTAAAAGTAGTTGCTAATATTTGAGCTTGGTTGTTGAAATGTATCTTGACTTCCCTACCTTTTTCTTCTATTCCATTAATCTGATTTAAAAAAAACAACAACAACTAATATTATTCAC
>NW_011901101.1:537-1592 GCF_000151845.1 Pteropus vampyrus | reverse complement strand
TTCCTTCCTTCCTTCCTTCCTTCCTTCCTTCCTTCTTTCCTTCCTTCCTTCCTTCCTTCCTTCCTTCCTTCCACAAATCTTTATAACATTATGCACCAGGCACTCCTGTCGGGCGCTTCACATACATCACGCCTAATCTGTTTTCCCCCACTCATTTAGCAAGTATTTATTGAGTGCCTACTACATTCAGGAGCCGGACTAAGTGCTGGGGCAAATACACGCAAGAACTTTCCCCTCTTGTTCTAATAGGACGAACAGGTACAGGGAAGAGTTGGAGAGAGAGTGAGTGTGGCTGTGAAGTCGATGAATTAAACAATGGGATCCAATGGGGAAGAGTGGTCAGGGATGGCCTCTATGAGGAGGTGACATCCTTTTGGCATTTGAGACCCAAATACCAAAATATTTGTGACTGGCAGGCCATGCGTAGCTCAGTGAGAGAGGCCAAGCCACAGCCCTCCAAGATGCCAAAGCAAACAACAAGCCAGGCCAGGGACGAGGGACAAGGCCTTCACCTTGTCAGTAAGGGTCTGGCCACCAGTGCTTGCCAAGGGATTTTTTTCTTTTTGCTGGGGGTGTGAGGGCCACAGAGGCACTATGTAAACTGTGAATTGAGACATGGGCTCAAATATCTGTTCTTTCTTTTCTGTGTGACCTTGGGTAGCTGTCACCACCTCTCTGAGCCTCGGTCTCATCCTGGGTAAAGTGGGAGCCTATGATACCCACTAGGCAAGGAGGTTGAAAGGAGTCGGTGTGCTCATTTGTGTAAAGGTATAAAGCAAGGGCCCCCAACCCCCGGGCCGTGGACTAGTGCAGGAACCGGGCTGCACAGCAGGAGGGGAGCAGTGGGTAGGTGAGCGAAGTTTCTCTGTGTCTGCAGCCGCTCCCCAGCGCCAGCATCACCTCTTCAGCTCCACCTCAAATCCTCAGGCATTAGATTCTCATAGGAGCTCAGGTCCCTGGTGTAAAGGACAGACTGATCCCAGTGCCTGGTCCAGGTCCCAGCTCTTAAATGGACCTTGAAATTTATGATAACCCCCTAGGTTGTCAGAATTGGA
>NW_011901101.1:0-487 GCF_000151845.1 Pteropus vampyrus | reverse complement strand
TTTTGTTTTTATAAGTTGCCAACGTTTGTAACGTTGGAGATGTCACATAAAGATCTGGAATTCTGATCTCTCTTAAAGCACACGGGCAGTGCTGGGTCACGGCTCCGCACAGCAACGGGAGAGTGGATCCGGGTGGTGGCCGCCCCATCAGACAAGGCACAGGCTCTTCATTTTGCCACAGTGTCCGCCACTCTCTCTCTTGTGTCCCCCATTCACACCCAGCCTCTCTCTCACACGCCCCACCGCACCTTGTGGTCCCATGCGAGACCTCGTTTTGCAGATGGAAACTGAGGCTCAGAGGAGAGGGGACAGAGCAGGCACTTGAACCTTGGTTTCCTGGCTCCAAGGCCAGGTTCAGTCCGCCAAACCAAGTTACCTGCTTCCTCCTCTCTCCGTGCCTCCTTCCCTCCCTCCCTCCCTCCCTCCCTCCTTTCTTTCCTTCCTTCCTTCCTTCCTTCTTCCTTCCTTCCTTCCTTCCTTCCTTCCT
>NW_011901100.1:3976-4309 GCF_000151845.1 Pteropus vampyrus | reverse complement strand
CCCGCTCTGTGGGCCTCACATTCCTGCCTAAAGTGAGGTCTGGGGGGGCCTGTGCCCCACCATCTCCCGGAGGCCACTGTGCCTGCCCCGTCTCCCGGGCCCCTTCCTGCACACACAGCTCCAACCCGGAGCCGAGCCGCTTGCCCGCACCGCACACGGGTCCCTGGAGCACACAGGTCCCGAGTCTGCTTCCTGGCCTCCTGGCCTCAGCCCTGGCCTTGGGGCGTCCCCAGGACAGCTGGGCTCCCCTTAGAGCTGGGCACTGTCAGCTCCCACGTGCAGGCCAGGGAGCTGGCCCTGACTCTTTGGTCACTTGCCCCATGGGGCTGCCTG
>NW_011901100.1:0-1451 GCF_000151845.1 Pteropus vampyrus | reverse complement strand
TGAGCCACCGAGCCCATCATGGACACTGCATTCTCTCTCTGATCCTCAGCTCTCCATCCAGCTGACCCTCTGTGCCTGCTCACCCTCGTGCATGCTGACCAAGGTCCCCCAGATGGTTCTGGCCAAGGCCATCATGACCTCTCCATTGATGAATTTGCTCTGTTCCTTATGCCCCCAGCCTCCCAGGACAGCTTGGGGTCTCAAAGAGCTGGGCGAAGCCCTTGCCCCCCCGCACCAGAAGAAACCCCATTGCATCCTCCCAGCCCTGCATGCTCTGGGTGCCCCGCCTGTCCCCCTGGCCCACCCATGCTGGCCCCGCCCCCAGACTTGGTACCAGCCCCTCCTTCCAGCCCCTGCAGGTGGCGGCTCCTCTACCTGGTAGAGTGTGTGGTCTTCACTGCAGCAAGGGAATGAAGGAACACACGGTGGACTGGCTTTGTGTCAGGCCAGGCTGGCTTTATTCACCCGGGCACGTTGGGTACAGGCCTGGGCCTGGCCGGGCGGCACGGCCTCCCTGCTGTGGTGACAGGGGCTGCCCCTTGGTGTCCCACGCTCCGGGATCCCGTGCAGCCGTGCCGACTGTGGCCCTCCCCTGACGGTCATCCCCCCCTGCAGGTCCCTGGGTGTGACCATCTGGGAGCTCTTTGAGCTGGGTGCACAGCCCTACCCACACCACTCCGACCGGCAGGTGCTGGCCTACGCCGTCCGCGAGCAGCAGCTCAAGCTGCCCAAGCCGCAGCTGCAGCTGGCCCTGTCCGACCGCTGGTGAGCGCCCTGTGGACGGACGCCAGGGTGGGGCGGGGCTGTCCCTAGCAGGAAGGCCGAGACAAAGGGGTGCTCCATGTCCCCAGGGCAGAAGTGGCTCCTGACCACCTGGGTTTCCAACTCACCTTGGATCCCCTCTGGGTCCCCCCCTGTGCCCAAAGGGCAATGGCCTCTTTACCCGAAACACACATTTTCCTGCAGGCAGGCAGGGAGGTGCGACCTGGGGTCTTGTTTAACTAAGTGGGAGATTCACTTAGTAACTGCCGTCAAGGGATTTTGAGCACGAGGAGATGGGCTCCCTCCTTAGGGAGCGAGTGAGTGGGACTGAGCCTCCCGCCGGCCTCCCACCCCAGGTACGAGGTGATGCAGTTCTGCTGGCTGCAGCCGGAGCAGCGGCCCACAGCGGAGGAGGTGCACCTGCTGCTGTCCTACCTGCGCGCCAAGGGCGCCACCGACGCGGAGGAGGAGTTCGAGCTGCGCTGGCGCTCGCTGCGGCCCGGCGGGGGCGGCGCAGGTCCCGGGCCGGGGGTGGCAGGCCTGGCGCTAGGGGGCGCTTGCGAGCTCGCCGCCGCCTCGTCCTTCCCGCTGCTGGAGCAGTTCGCGGGCGAAGGCTTCCACGCGGACGGTGACGACGTGCTGACGGTGACTGAGACCAGCCGCGGTCTCAATTTCGAATACAAGTGGGA
>NW_011901099.1:5321-7236 GCF_000151845.1 Pteropus vampyrus | reverse complement strand
AAAAAAAATCAGATCATGATTTTACATGTTCAAATACAAATTATTTTTTAGAATACAAGCAAATGAACATAAAGTTAGAAATAAGTCATGACACAGCTCTTTAAAATCTTTCAAGCCTTCTCATTCTCTTGCTAAGCTTCTGTTCTGCCATCTGGCTCTTGCCTATCTGGAACTTCATTCTCATACCACTTGCTCCCTGGATGTGTATACTTCAACTACACTGGCCTCCAATCAGTTCCACACACACCTCAGGGCCTTTGCACTGGCTATTTTCTTAGGCTAGATATTCAACTCTACCCAAATTCATTCTGATGCTTTGCCTCTGAGCTCAAATGTCACCTCTATGTAGATGCCTTCCCTGGCAAATTTTTCTAAAGTGAACTCCATATTTACTCTTTCTAACATCATCCTGTTCACTTATTATCAGAGTTTGTGATCATCTGTTTATCATCTATCTCCTTCAATGAGACCCTGAATTCCACAAAGACAGACAACTTACTTGTTCCCACTCTCATCAAAGTATCGGATACCCAAGAAGTACCTAATAAATGTTTTTAGAATAAATGAATGATATATATTTTTAAAGGATAATCATTTGGAGAGTCTGTTGCTCTTTAAAAAAAATTTAGTAGTCTATAAAGGATAAGAATTTGCATATTATTTTGAGGCTGTTGTGCCTTTTGCTCTCATATAAGTGCATGCAACTTCTCTTAAAATAACAGTTCAGTTGTTTTGAAATACTAGGCAGCATTAAAATTTAAAAAATGAAGATGTTTTCGTTTTATGAGAATATGACTATTTAATAAGAATGAGATACTGATATAAAAGTATTCATATTGACTATTCACTATTCTTATTCAATATTCTTTACTGAAAAAGCTGTGCTGAAAACAGTGTGTATAATATGCTACCTGATGTGGCAAACAAAAATTGGGGCAGAAATATGTATATACATAGCTGTCATGACATGCAAGAGAAACTCTGGAAAAAAGGTTGGATAGTTGGTAGGGGGAGGGCCTCTGCAGGCAGATGGAGGACAGAATTTGGAAGAAAATTTTCCACTGTATATATAACCAATTTGTAATATCACTGGTTTAAATCACTAAGTATAATTTGTATTTTAAATAAATTACTAATCTTAACAAATTAAATTTTTAACTAAACTTCATCCTCTGACTGTGGTATGGTTTTCATTTTTAATTTTAAACAATAACTGCTTTTACGAAATGCATTGATGTAGTCTGATAACACTCACAATAGACTGATATCCTGCCTGCGTAATCCAGGAAAGCTATTCAAGCTATGTGGGCCTCTTTTTTCTACTAAAAATTAGTCTTTACAAGGGGCTGCACAGTTGTATATAATATCTGCCTCCATCTCTCACTTCCTTTCCTCTCTGATCTTACATTTTACAACTCTCCCAGCCTCTTACTCAACTCTAGTTTCTCTCGCTTTCTGGCTAGTGCTTGACTGGCCAAGTACATTCCTCTGGGGACTTGTCCACCTAATTTTTTTTGGCTGGGAAACTTCTCCCTCGGATACCTGCATGGCTCAAATATCATCTTCCCAGTGCAGGCCCACCTAACCACCCCCATTTAAATCTGTGCTACCACCATCCTGCATTCCTTATCTTCTCCCCTGCTTATTTATTGTTTTTCTTCTCTAAAAATAAGGAAGGAACTTTTGTTTGCTGGTTTTTTTGTTGTTGTTGTTTTGGGGTTTGTTTTTCGTTTTTTGTTTTTTTGACTGCTGTAACCCCAGCACCTAAAAAAAGTACCTGGAGCATTAGATGCTCAATAAGTATTTGTTGAATAAATGGATAATGAATCAATGTATCCAAATAGAACTCCTTTCTCCTCGCCCATGCTCAAACATACCAATCACCCAACCTTAGTCTTCTCCCTTTATTCCCTAT
>NW_011901099.1:0-1246 GCF_000151845.1 Pteropus vampyrus | reverse complement strand
TGTTTATGATGCATATAATACTTATATAATACTACTTATATGATAAGTATGATTATTAAGTGTATGAAAACAGACATTTCTGTTTTAATCAGATATTTCTGTAATAATCAGCTCAATAGCTAGGTTATCGTTAACTCTAGGCAAAGGAATTCCCTTGAGCCTGACTCTGCTCCTCAGGTGGGATGGCTGTCTGGCCTTTGATCTGGTTCAATTCTTCTATTTGCAGCTGGTGTCACTACCTTCCTCTTGATCAGCAAAGCACAACCATAGATCTACTCTTAGCCAATGACATAGTAGCTGTACTCTGGGTTCTCACCAGAGAATATGCACAACTCAAACTTCCCATTGGCCAACCTAATATAAATCGTTCAAGTGAGAAGTAATATCCATGGAGGGCTCTCTGAAGAGTATCATAAATTTTAAAATAAAATCAAGCAAGGTACCAAACAAGGGTGCACTTGACCATGTAACTTCATTGGCTCCAAGGAGAATTCCTCCCGCAGAATTCCCTTTCTATGTGACAGTCTTGGTTTATACTGAGGGCACTTACAAGAAACGTGCACACAAATCATGCTATTCCACTTATTGCAGAAGTGGTGCTGAGCATGTGATCTCTCAGAGCCCTGTCTGCCTCATGGGGAAGATTTCTCTCAGGCCTCAGTATCACGATGAGTTAGGGTCCTCTTAATGCCAGGAAAAGATGAGCCCAACATATGTTTCTTTGTTCCCTTATTTCTTCACATTTTAATTTTATTTTATTGTACATTACTTTTATTCGTATATATATTTCTTTAATCCATCTCTTTTCAAGGTACCAGTACTCTATAAATAAACTAATCTACAATAAAAATCAATGAAACTGAAAGGGATAATGAAAAGTTCAGATAGTAATGACTGTGAAGAATGAGGGACACAGCTTTCAAAATTATAAATGGTGAATAAAGATTTTAAAATCACACAAAATTAAGAAATCCATTTCATTCATTAGTTCATTCCTCAACAGTGCCTACTGAAATTTTAAGAATGTTATTTTGATTCAGTTAACTTAGAAACTTGTTACATACTTATTGTACTACAAATGTCCAACATCTTTGCGAGACAGGGTGACATTAAATGTTATGTCATGACTCAAACTGATTCCCTCTTTGGAATGGGCTGAGTAAAGCAACCCAGCTCCCCCTGCACACCTCACAACCACAGCTAAGGCTAAAGGAAAAAGATAAAACTCAGTCTCAGGTCCAGAGGG
>NW_011901098.1:3655-4485 GCF_000151845.1 Pteropus vampyrus | reverse complement strand
AATGTGCACACACACATTTGTATGTGTATGAATTTAAGGGTAACCCTAGAATTTCTAGATTTATATTTTAAACTACTAAAATTGTATAATAAAAAAATTCAATGAAACTTCTAAAATACATTTAAGTTTTCTTGCACCATGAAAATCTTGAGATTCAAAGCTTAATATGTAATTTTATTACACTAAATATTCATATAATTTGGGGGCCAACAACTTTTTTTTTACTACTTTTTGTATGATTCTGTAACACTTTAATCATTCTATGTTGGCATAATCCTAGGTTGAGCCATACATACTTACAACATTTGTAGGGAAAAAAATGGCATTGAGAGTTCTATATAGTCCAATGCAACCGACAGTGACTTGAAATTAATTGTGAGTCTCAGCTCCTTTTGTTAGTCTGTAATCTCTTCTGAGCAGGGACCCTTATCTTCACATTTGAAATCATGGCAGCAAACCCCATCACTAATGAGCATCAGCTCTAAAAACTTGAAATTGAAATTCAATATATATATATATATTTAGTAGGGAAAAAGTTGGACCATAAAATGGTGGAGAAATGAGAAAGCAGGATGGATATTTTCTGAATTAAGCCTACTAGAGTCTATTCATAATTGTATGTGAGTCTCATAGCCCACAGTCCTTATAGTCTCTGCCCTACAAATTTTATCCTTTTGAGGGGATTTCGTTTTTACCTGATGTAACTTTCATTTGAAATACCAGCATTTAAAGTGCATATACCTCTTAGCATGTAAAACAAACAAGAACTAAAATATTACTTTTTAACCTCTCAAATATTTTTAACTTGCATATTGAGTTGATTTAGAATA
>NW_011901098.1:0-710 GCF_000151845.1 Pteropus vampyrus | reverse complement strand
ACAAAACTGAATAAAAGACAACAACTCGATCTGTAATGTGCTCTGCAAAATGTTGGAACCTTTCTATCTTCACTTACCATTATTTTTAAAAGGATTTTGTTTTGTTTTGTTTTTTGATTATCTATTTTTTAATTGTTTATTGGGATAACATTGGTTAATACAATTATATAATTTTCAGATGTACATTATAATTTGACATCTGTATATTCTATTGTGTTTACCATCCAAAGTCCAATTTCCTTCAGCTACCGTATATTTGATCTCTTTTTCCCACTTCAACTTCCCCCTACTGCCCTATATTTGACCCCCTACTCCTATATTTGACCTACCTCCCCCTACTCCCCAGCTCTCTACCCTCTGGTAACCACTAGTCTATAGTTCATGTCCATAAGTCTCTGTTTTTTTGTCTTGTTCATTTGTTGCTTTTAGGTTTATATCCCACATATAAATGATACCATGTGATTTTCAACTTTTTCTGTCTGGTTTATTTCACTTAGCATGATTGTCTTGAGGTCCATCCATATTGTTGCAAATGGCAGTATTTCATCTCTTCTTATGGCTGAGTAATATTCCATTGTATATATGTACCACAATTCTTTAGCCAATCATCTATCATAGGACACTTAGGTTGCTTCCATGTCCTAGCCACTGTGAGTAATGCTGCTATGAACATTTGTGAGCAAATATCTTTTCGGATATGAGTTTTCAAG
>NW_011901097.1:3304-3634 GCF_000151845.1 Pteropus vampyrus | reverse complement strand
TCCTACAGCCCTCAAGCTATGCTCAGTGGTTCTACCTCTCCCTCCCCATCCTATACCTACCACCTGGAAAGGGGTGTTTTGGCTAAGAGATCTAATTGAGGCCAAGGAATCAAGTCCTGATAAAATTAAGGTCTGCCTAATTTTCCACCTGATCTCAAAGGGCCACATCTAGTGTTGCCAAGTCGCTTCCCCTCACAGCTGATTGACTTGCACAGTCAGCCCAGGTGCAGACTCGGATGGCAGACTGCTGGTGGGGCCCAGCTGCTTAAAGTGAGAGGCGGGTGGGTACCAGCCCCAGGAAATGAGAAGCCCACTACGTACCGGCCAAGG
>NW_011901097.1:0-2054 GCF_000151845.1 Pteropus vampyrus | reverse complement strand
TGGCCAAAGTGCCCCACACTCCAGAAATCTCTCTTCTACCCTAGCAAAGGCTGTGGTGAAGCAGGCTGGCTGGTACTAACCATCTGAGGCAGCTCTCTTTTCAGGTATGTAAATTCCAGCTGCTGGTTGGAGGGCCCACTGCAGATGATGAGGGGCAGGATGTTGTCTGGAGGGATCACGTGACCTGGGGAGACCCAGTGAGGGGCTGAAAACTGGAGGTGCAGAGGTGTTCTGCAAGTCAGAGTCCAGAAAGAGCACTACCCAACCCTTGTCTTCTAGACCAAGTAATTGATTACACTCACCCACTCACCCTGTTTCCACAATAAAATGGTGATGCTCAACCTCTCCCATGCAGACAGAGGGGGCACAGAGCATGAGAGCATGGAGTTGGTGAACTCACGAGAGAGCTAATAAAGAATGAAGCGCCAACCCTGTGGTCTCCCCAGCCCCTGAGGCCTGATGATAGCATATGGTTTGATTACGACAAGGGGCCATAAGCTGACTATGTGGCCCGTTCTACCCAGGATGCACATGGATCCTCACCACAGGAAAACTCCACCACTCGCTCGGCTTCCACCCCAGCGCATGCCAGCAGCTGCTCCCGAAAGTCAGACACCTGCAGACCACAATGTCAAGGCTCTGTGGCCTCCCAGACATCTTGGGACAGGGGTCTTAGGTCTGAGCAGACAGGGGCCTCAGCAGGGAAGGTAAGAGAGAATCATTTGGAAAGACGTAAGTCTGGGCTAGGAGGCAGCAAGTACATAACAGAAAAAAAAGGTAAAAGGAAAGGCTGATATCAAATTAGCAAAGAGTATAAACAACTTAATGACATCCAGTATTGGTGGTCTCATGTAGACTACTTGTGAGAATACAAAGGAAATTTGGCAAATTTGTCACAGGAGTTCTCAACCCTGACTAGGCAACAAAATCACCAGTGGGAATTTAGAAATATATACATATGGCCAGGTCCCAGCTCAAACTATTACACAAGAATCTCTAGGAGGAGGAATGTGCTTTTTGTATTTTTAAAGAGCTCCATTCAGATTTCGTACCTATCAAATTGGCAGAAATCCAAGTTTGACAACTCTGTGGAGAAACAGGAGTTCTTGTACACTGCTGGGGAGATACAGAATTGTACTACAGCTAAAGGGAAATGTGACAATATTTAACACATTATGTATATTTTTTTTACTTTTTAACCTGGCAATCCCATATCTAGGAGTCTCCCCTGATAATACAGCTCCAAACCAAATAACCCATGCACAAGGATATTTCTTGCGAAGTTATCTGTGAGAGCAAAACTGCCTTTCCAGAGACTAGATGAAAGAGCTATGCTACATCCACTCAACAGAAAACTATGCAGCCAATAAAAGGAATGTAGACCATCCCTATGTGCTGATATGGTCTGATCGCCAGAACATACTGATAAATAAAAACTGATTATGCCACCTTTGATATCAGGAGAAAAGGAAAGAATAAGTACATATATTTGTTTATTTTTGCAAAATGAAACAGCAGGATAAACCAGCAGCTAATAAAACATGCTTACCTATGGGGATGGGGGACAGGATGGAAAGGGAGGGAAGTGAGACTTTATGATATTTTTAAATATAGTTTCGACTTCTGAATCATAGAGGTTTACATATTTTAAAAACGGAATTAAGTAAAAAAAAAAAAAAGGAAAACAAACTGAAAACAAAGTCTCAAATTCACGATAACACAAGCACACAAAGAAAAGACTGACATCAAGTGACTTCATGTCCTTATTGACCATACATTCTTAGTATGATATACTCTAAATAAATGCAAAGAAATAAAATTATAATTAGTTTACTGTTGAAGGTAATATTTTTAAAACTATTTTAAGTATATTGTGGGATATAGCAAATACAGAATTATGTTGATATAAGAAACCAAAAGTTTAGCTCAAGAGAAAAGAGATACAATGTAAGGTCAAATAAATTGATTTTGATTTAGAAATATCAATGTGGACTCATGATGTTTGAAAACATTTCCTGGGTCTGTACTGAAAAGGCCTATAAACAATGATCATC
>NW_011901096.1:1449-2905 GCF_000151845.1 Pteropus vampyrus | reverse complement strand
TCATAAAACATGCACCAAAAAGTGTAGAAAAGTTAAGGAAATCTCCAAGAAAATAAACTGAAAAGACAAAGACAATATGAGATACATTTTTTTTTTCTGAGATATGTGGGAGTATCAACACAGGAGTTACAATATCCAACCTATAGTATTTTCAGAAAGATGAAAAATTGTCCGTTTCTAAATTTCACCGAGATGTACCTAGGCATAAGTATTTTTTAATTCGCTACGAGAGACCAGTGGCAGACCTTCCTATCTGGAAACAAGTTAAAAATTAATAAAATGAAAAGGTAAGTAAACTAGGAAATATACTCATAAAAAAATTAATAAGAAAAGCCTCAAAATCCCAAAGGAAAACTTTTATCAAAAATATGGACATTTCACGTAAGATATACAAGTGGCCAATAAGATATAAAACTTAACACATAAAAATACAAATAAAAAGTGACTCATGACATGAATACATGTCCAATCTCACCAGGAATTTTTAGAAAATGCAAATTTAAATGAGATTTTCTTTTTTACTTATCAAGTAAGCTAAGCTTTTAGAAATCAAACATTTTTGGCAAAGGAGGACTGGAACAGATACTCTCACTCTCTTCTCATGGGAGTGCAAATTGGTACAAATTATCTGGAAAATAATTTATAATATGCATAAAATCCTTGTTCCTCGCTTTCCCTAGTGATTTTCCCAAACCTATCCTAAGAAAATTAAACTTACATTTCCCTCTGTACTTGGTAATGAAAATATTCTCACAGACAAAGAAAGCGGGGGAAACTCTGACAGAGACATATATAGAAAAATGTTTATTATTTTGGCATAAACATTGGAAATAAGCTAGACATCCAACAAGCAGAGAAATGATGTAAAAATTGTGGCTCACCCATTCAAGTAGCCATTTAAGAGGGTGCTTTAAGAGACAATTTAATGAAATGGGAAAGTGTATTTAATAAAAAGTTGGAGGACAAAAGCAGGACTAAAACTAGGTTATACAATGGGATACCAATCAAATTGTGTAAGTACGTGATGCACATATATGAGGAGATATATCTACGTCTACACCTATTCATCTATCTTGAGGAAAAAAGACTCCCAAATGTTAACAGGGGATATTTCTGATTGGTTGGATTGTGGTTAATTTTTACTCTCTTCTTGGACCCTTTGATTTTTTCCCCCCCAACTACTTACAATATGCATATATCACTTTTAAAATAAAAATAATCAATGTCTTATAATTTCATTTTTTATACTTAACTGTTTAATTCTTGTGAAATATATCTGGGAGTTTTAGGTTCAGATTTTATTAAATGACCATCCAATGATATGGACAGACAAAAATCCAAAGATCTGTTTGGCTGGGTCGGCTGCAGCGGGAGCAGGGAGATAAGGTGGGTGTGTGGGGACTGGTTCTGGAGGGCATGTTTGGGGGAGGTGTGGGGTGAGACTAGGAGCCCGCTG
>NW_011901096.1:0-419 GCF_000151845.1 Pteropus vampyrus | reverse complement strand
GCTGGAGCAGATGAAGTACATGACGAGATGAGCCAAGGCTTGACCTGCCTGTGGTCACCTGGCAGGCGTTCTGTGATTTAGCCAAACTCCTCTCCTGGTCCTCTTAGCCGGCCCTTACAGAGGAGTCTATACATGGATTTAAAGCTCTAATGGCATTAATATTCAAGGAAAGGAATGATGTAAGCAGGCTGAATAAAGTCCTATCACATCGGTCCCCATCGTGTGGAGGTCGTGTTGACTGCGGCAAAGGACGCAGCCTGTGGCATCAGAGAGCTGGGCTTGGATCCCAGCTGGGATTACAGACTGAATGACACAGGGTCGACAAATCTCTCCATCTGAGCCTCATTCATTTTCTCTATAGTGAAGTTACTATCATCCCCACTTCACATAATGCCTTCGTGAGGGCTGAATAAGACAAC
>NW_011901095.1:5323-7702 GCF_000151845.1 Pteropus vampyrus | reverse complement strand
AGGCCTACTATATTTATTTGAAAAAAAAAGTTACAAATGGATTGGTGCAGTTCAAACCCAGGTTGTTCAAGGGTCAACTGTACATAGATTCTAATAAATATGAATTATGCATTAGGTTTCTAGGACATCTTTGGTAATAAAAGCCTCGACTCTATCTCATTAGATGGGCTCCTGAAGAATGGACTAAACTAAACTCAGCCCAACAGGAGAGAAAGTTTCTATCCCAAAACAATCCAGAAATGTCTACATGGCCAAGCTCTAAGATATGTTTGGGTCCCTGACTCAACGTATACTATATTTACTTTCAGAAAACTACCAATAACATAAGACGTCTATACCACACAATTCTTAAAACTAAATCAACTCTATTATAAGTTACGCCTGGCCAAAATGTAGGAGACGCTATAGCACTACACCTAATCAAAACTTTTTTGGAAACTTGTTAGTATTTAAAAATACTTGGTTCTGAATATCTAATAGACTATATTTTTACCACCATTATCAAAAAAGAAATCATATAGCTTGTACATGTGTGACTGTGTGATGTGGTCCAAAATTTTAAGAAATATGGATGCCCCAGGTTAGCCAAGTAACTAGAAGTAGAAATGGTACAAGCAGACCAAACTATAACAGTAGAACAACTACTAAGGAGAAACAAGGGTTTGGGCCTTTCCCATAGTGAGTTTGAAATGGTTTGCCCTCAGCCCCATAAAAGTTCTTTGCTCCTGTTTACTTTCATGGAAATCCAAAGTTATAAAGAATACAAGTCAAAAAGCAAACAATTTTGTAGAGCTACAACATAGTTTCGTTTTTTTTAATTCAGGGAACAGGTTGGTAGAAATCTGCAAACTAGACTTACACACAGAATTTTAATGTTTATTGTTTTTGTTAAACATACAACTGGCTACGAGCTCAGTCCAAAATTCTTTTGACCCTTCCTAGCAATAGGAGTTCTAGGAAACTTTAATCACTCCATTTATAAAGACTATTTAGCCTATCATAGCCAAAAGGAGAAAGATCAACATGTACAAAATGACTTTCCAATAACACATTGCATGAGTTCTCTTTTGCAAGAATAAAGATTTCCTATATTTTCCACACTTGGAAAGGAAATGCATGCTAACACATGGGAAGTAGCATGACCTTCAGAGTCACAAGACCTGAGTCAACTCTTTGCTTCACTGCTTTGTAGCTATGCAACATTAAGCAAATCATTTTTCTAGACTCCTGTTTCCATCTATAAAACGCAGGTGATGACACCTCTTCTGCTTTCCTAAAGAGTTATTAAAAAGATTAAAGGAGCCTTTATAAACTGTAAAGCACCAAGGAAACATAAGGTATTACACAAAAACTAAATCCAATTATGCAGGAAAAATCCTCTTCTTTCTTAAAATTATACCAGACCATTTGGGAGTTACCTTTAGAGTAATAACAGTAATTAAGAGCTCTGGTTAGACTCAAATTCTGACCTGGATTCGAATGTTGACTCAGACATTTCTTAAATACACAGGAAATTTCCTCACATGTATACTAGACGTCATAACAGTATTTATCTAGGGCATAAGGCCGCTATGAGGATTAAATGAGAATGTGTAAAATACCTAGCATGGTTTTGTTATATTAGCGTAAGCATACGATAACTGTTCCAGCTACTGCAAACAGGGAAATAGATATCCTTTTCTAAACTAAGATAGCATCTACTTTCACATTCTCAACATGACCTCATGTGATAGCCCAAACTGGTAAATCCAATCCAATTACCTTAAAGAACAATTTGAACACTAATTCTGCAAAAAAACTTCAGGTTTTTCTTAACATATCCACAGTGAGATTCAAGTTAATAATAATGAAACAATTCTGTTAACAGATTAATCCTTATCAGGATGCTTTCTGCTTCAAAGAAGAAATTATCCTTAACACTGAGTTAAAGGAGCCACAAAATGATCTTACCAAGGTAAAAATAAACATTGGTTAGTGTTTCAACTTTGAAATTTCCAGACGAAGGTCCTCTTTTCCATGTTTCCTGAAGCAGAGCTGGGAAACACGTGCTGAGCATTTCAATTTTTTAACAGGCCCAGACTGACCTTCTAAGGGAACACCCTCTAAAAACACTAATGGAAGTCAGGCTTTTTCACTTAAGCACAGCTTTTTCTTTCAAACAGATATCGATGACATATTTAGTCTTCAGGACCTCACTAGCCATCCTAATCTTCCGCTGTCTGCCGAGGCCTGTTAAAAGCGAGGCTAAATACCTGGTAACTGAGGGAGTAGAACCAATCTCAAGATTCTCAGGCTCTGCCTCTATAGTAAACCAGAGCACCTGCAAACTATACACATCAACTCTAAACTTCATTATCCCACCACAGCTTCCCTACCAGG
>NW_011901095.1:0-2093 GCF_000151845.1 Pteropus vampyrus | reverse complement strand
CCATGTGAGGACAGAGGCAGAGATTAGAGTGCTACAGCCACAAACCATAGAATGCCTGGAGCCACGAGAAGCTCCAAGAGACAAGAAAATATTCTTCACTGGAGCCTTCACAGGGAGCATGCATGGCCTTGCTGAAATTTTGATTTCAGACTACTAGTCTCCACAACTGTGAGAAAATAAATTTGTGTTGTTCTAAGCCATCAGGTATGTCCCATGGATGCTGTATTAGTTTTCCTGACTGAAATTATAAACCTATGTCTTCCAACATTTTTAAAATTCACTTTTATTTTGATCTTATTATATTGATCCCATCACAATTTATAGTCTTTTTTTTTTTAATGAAAGGGTCACTAGGCAAGTCAAAATAAATAAAATATTTTTTAAAAATCCTACATTACCCTCTTTTTTTAAAGTATATACTTGCTTCGACTATTGGAGAGTATCTTCAAAATAAAATAATAAGACCAAAAACCTTATCAAATTCCTCCTTCAAACTTTATTTTTATTCCTTGACCTCTCTACACCAGAGAAATGGTGAGACAATATGTTTTAGTTTCTTCTTATTTGCTCAGTGCATATCTTAGTGCCAGGCATTTAGTAGATGCTCCAGAAACACTTTTTTTAAATTAATTTATTTATTTCAATTAGTTTCAAGTATACAGTACATTGGTTAGACATCTATATAGTTCATAAAACAATCCCCCCAATTACTCCCTCGCTCCCCTCGCCCTCCACCTAGCCAACATAATAATGCTAACTACATTCTCTATGCCGTACTCCCCATCCCCATGACCATCTATCAACTACTAATTTGTACTTCTTTAACCCTTCACCCCATTTTCCCAGTCCCCCAACCCCTCACTCCTCTGTCACCTTATTGCCCACTACATTTGTGAGTCTGTTTCTTATTAGTTTATTCTTTTTGTTCCTTAGATTCACACATAAGTGAAATCATATGGTACTTATCTTTCTCTGACTTATTTCACTAAGCATAATAACATGACATGGTTCATCCATGTCATTGCAAATGGCAGGATTTCATTTCTTTTAATGGCTGAGTAATATTCCATTGTATATATAAACCATAATTTCTTTATCCAATCGTCTGTTGATGGGCATTTAGGTTGCTTCCATATCTTGGCTATTGTAAATTGTGCTGCCATGAATATTGGGGCGCATAGATCCTTACAAATTATCGTTTTGATTTTCTTTGGATAAATATCCAGAAGTGCAATTGCTGGGTCAAAAGGTATATCCATTTTTAATTTTTTAGGAAACCTCCATACTGTTTTCCATAGTGGCTGTACCAATTTGCAATCCTACCAACAATGTATGAGAGGGTTCCTTGTTCTCCGCATCCTTGCCAACACTTGTTTTCACAGACACTTTTTGAATGAACAGATAATTACATCTCTAGATGACTGAAAGGATGAATAAATGAATGAATGAATGCTACATTACCTCATCTCAAATCGTTCCCCTAAATCCTATTGTCTCTTCTTTCTTCTTCCAAATCATAATTTAGGGTAATAAGATTGAGTATTTATTCAATTAAATCCCTTAGTATCCACAGGGGATTGGTTCCAGGATTCCCCATAGATACTAAAAACCACAGATGTTCAAGTCTCTTATATAAAATAGTGTAGTATTTACATATAACCTATATTTGCATATAGGCTACAGCAGGGAATGACTCCACATCATTTCATTCATGTAGAATCACCATAGTAGTGCTTAGAATGTGGCATATCCAAGTTTTGCTTTTTGGAAATTTCTGGGATTTTTTTCCAAACATTTTCAATCCCTAGTTGGTTGAATCCATGGAAGAACCCTCAGGGGACCAACTGTATTAACTTATCCACTATATCCCTCAGAGTTCACTTACTCAATTGCTAACTTTTACCTCAGATCACTGACCCAAAAACCAACCACTCGTTTCCGTCTTTCTTCCCAGGAACTCAATATGACTTTTCTAGTCATCTAACTCCAAATAACTAAGATGAAATACTATGTTTCTACCCCGCCCCCTCAAAAAAATTTTCCTTCCCAAGTTTCCTTTTGCATTTCTGTTCTTATTTACCCACATTTTTTTT
>NW_011901094.1:4869-5532 GCF_000151845.1 Pteropus vampyrus | reverse complement strand
ATTCCAATTAGTTTGTAGAGAAAAAAGATCGTTTTTAAAAGAAAACTGGAAGGACCCAGGCAAAAGTAACTAAGAAGTTATTGGAAGAGTTAAGAAGAAAGGTAATAAGAGAAGGAGTGGCAGGGAGAAAGGAAAGGTTTTAAATAGCGGTGTTGATTCTTCTACAACCAGCTCTTCAGGTATATGTTCTGGGTGGCCGACCAGCTGCAGCTTCTCGAAGGAAGATGAGATCGCATGGCTTGTGGAAGAAGCAGCAATGTCAATGTTCTGTACTGATGCTTCTCCTTTATTGACGTTTGCTTATATGGAGTGGATTAGGAATGGTTTTGCTTGCCTCTTTTTTTTTTTTTTTAATTCTTTTTGCTTTGGAGCTCAAGATCTAGATGCCACCTATGAGCCTTCCAATGACATCACTTCTGTCTCAGCCAAGGTCTGATCGGCAGTGCCATTTCCCTCCCAAGTCTGGCCTTAACGAGCTGTCTTCTCTTTTACTTCTCCATTTTGGACCCCCTAATACTTCAGCTAACTTGAATTACTTACTCATTGTTCCCCTCGTGTATGCCATGCTTTCTTTCCTATTGAACAAAATGAGTTTATGACATTTTCACCACTTCTATACCCATTTCTCTCATATTCACAGAACTTAATAATGATGATGATGAT
>NW_011901094.1:0-2409 GCF_000151845.1 Pteropus vampyrus | reverse complement strand
GGAAAGGAAAACAGGACTACATGACTGCATGAAACACACAGGAAATATTTTATTAGCTTCCAGACGGAGAAAAGTGTAGAGTAAAAATATTTCAATAGAAATCCATGGCTCTCCTCAAAGAGCCCACTCTGGCACTTGTGGCCCCCCAGTCGTGGTAGCGCCTGTAGTCCCCCGGCCTCAGCAGGTACTGCCGCCCCCGGTAATGGGGCATCTCGTACAGGATCCAGTAGCCCTCCAGCACGCTGAAGGAGTGGATCTCACTGAAGTGGAAGCGGTCGTAAACCGAGGAGCAGTCCTCCGTCAACTCCACCATCTGGCCCCTGTAATCTTCCCTCTCGTAGAGTCTGATTCTGTGGGAGCTGGTCTGTGGATTCAGCAATCAGCAGGCAAAGGAAAGTCAGAAAACCTAGCCTTTAGCAACCAATCGCGCTCAGCCCTGGGGGAGGGGGGGGGATGGGAATTTCTTTATCTTTTCCATATCAAAGGCGACAACTTAAAAAGACAGCCAACACCAAGGCCGCTGTGTACATTTGGGAAGGTCGAACACTGCGAAACTGCAGGGGGCGCCATTCACATAGATCAAGATATTAATGGTGCTTCTTAGAGTTTTCTAAACCTAAATCCACTCTATTTAGTACCATTCTTAAGTAACGACTTTAATATATTTTTTGCTCTCTACTGGCTTATGGTGGTGGTCTGGGGCCCTCCTTGGATGATAAAAAAAATTAGATTTTAAGATAAAAAAGATAAATATATCACTGACGAAGACATTATTTTGAATCTTGATAGCATTAGAAGACCCTAGGGAGAGAGAAAGTCAAATCACTTTCCCCCTTGTGGGCACAGAGTGGTGGCAATTAAGCACAGGCGATTCCTTACCATCTTCCTTTCTGCTTTAAGTCCTGCCACCTTAAAATTTTGAAAAGCAAGAGCCATCATAAAGATTAGGTTTCAGTTCTCAGCTCTAATTTATTCTCCAGCAAAACAGTTTTAAGTAATTAATAAAAATGGAAGCTCAAGATCATGAAAGATGCCTTTACAGATTAATCGATGATAAAACTTTCAGAAAAATTGAAAGGTAGTCTGTTAGTCCTGGGTAAATCTTATCTGTCTTTCCTTAAGTACTTGTTCTTTTTTTATGTGCTTGTTCCTTCTCAGCAGGTACCCATTCAACATCTTCCTTCTTCCACAGTTAAATTCACTTTAGGAAAGGTTCTCTTAGGCAATTCACTCTGTGATATAAAAGATTGCTGACAATGGATCTTCCACGGTTTATAAAGGACTCACATGTACTTTACCTAATTTGATTGTCACCACAGCCTGACACACATGGACCACCATTAGCAAGCCTTTTCTCCTTTTATGAGAAACTAACGAAGAGCTTGTAGTCTGTAACTAGAAGAGTCAGAACTGGAAAGTGGACGGCCAGATTTTCAGGCTCCTAATGCCAGTCTGGGTCCTTTACCCCAGAACACTGTCATCGTCAAATCAGAGAATCACTAACTGTGGCCAGGGGGAGGGAGTGGTATTTGGGTAAGACCTGGCTTTGCAGGAGCTATTGGAATCACATTGTTGGTTACTTGTTTTGCCTAATCTAAAGGCAGGACTTGAGAGACCCTTGCTGCTCATAATATTTTGGGGAGGGGGTGCTTGCTACGTGCTTCCAGGTAAGCGTCTTTCATCTTCATCACAACTCTAGGAATTAGCTGCTGTTATTAGCCCCACTTTACAGAGGAAAGGGAGAAATGGTCTGGAGTAACTAGCCTAAGGCCACCTGATAGTAAGGAGTTAATCTGTTACTTATTCATCACCTGTAACACAGACATTCTGAACTAATAAAACCTTTTCCCATTAGAGGTGAGTTTACTTTTAACAAAGTAAAATAAATTTCCAATTAAAAGCCTTGCATTAATAAAGGAAAAGAGATTTTAGTAAGAACCAGAAAAAGGCTACCGTCCCATATGGTGAATACTACTTCTGGAGCACTGTGGTGACCGGAGGGCTCAGAAGGAGCAGGGGAACTGGACTCACGTGGGGGATGAGGCGGCAGGAGCGGACCGAGTCGCTGAGGCCCATCCACTGCTGGTAGTCTGGGTAGTCGCCGCGCCGCAGGAAGTACTGGTAGCCGGAGTAATTGGGCTGCTCATAGAGCATCCAGCAGCCGCTGTCCACCCGGATGGAGTTGCAGCGGCTGAAGTAGGGCTGCAGGTTGGAGTGGTCACTGCTGCACTCGTAGTGGCGGCCCTGGAAGCCGCGGTCCTCGTAGAAGGTGATCTGCAAGGAAGACAAGGAGACGCTCAGAGGCCTGACCCTGGCCCCCGCCCCCGCCCCCGTCGGCCGGGGCCCCTCCCGGCCTGGGCGCGGGGCTCACCTTCCCCATGGCTGGTCGACACGGATGAAGCGAGTTCA
>NW_011901093.1:3470-6147 GCF_000151845.1 Pteropus vampyrus | reverse complement strand
GAAAAATTATACTCTTAATTAATTTGTGAAGAGTGATTTTTACTAGATTATTTTAAAGGCTCTAACGCTTTGATATAAAAGTACCATAATATGTAGCTATGATCATACCCCGACATTTTTATATTATACTATATGCTGACCGTTAGATACTCTTTTACTAGCAGTCTACTGAGTTTTCATCTTTATCGTGACTTTGGAAAACCAAACATTTCTTCAGAGAGCATGTTTGCTCTTTGCCTAAAGCTCAGTCTGGCTGTATTCCTGGAAACCTCTCATGTTTCAGAATTTGAATCTGGTTGCTCATGAAATCTGTGATTGATATGAAGCTAACCAGTGTCAACCACTAGAACTAATCCATCACATACAGTTGTCATAGCACAAAGAATGTCAATTATCTCTCACAAAGTAACCGAGATGGCAAAATTGATCCAGGAAGGTGCAGCAAATTATCTTCTATATATAGCATGAAAAGCTAGAGTCTGAGGTATTCTCAAAACTTACCTCCCTAAAGAAAAGCCAAATGACGGTCTGTTAGACAACATGCCAGACTCGGAGATTTGGAGACCTGAATAAAAAGCCCCAAGAATGGGAAAATTCCAGTGTGTCTCAAATGGAAGAATCCAAGTATAATACAGAGGTGAACAAAAGCAGTAGCTCCCAGCTATAAGCTCAACTCTTTTTCTCGTTGGTCCATGGAAATAGGATTTACCTTAGATTTCCAACTGAAGAGGGAGGAAGAAATGGCATCCACCCAGCAGGGTGTTTTTTTATTCCCGACTTGTGTCAAAAGTCCTATCTCTCACATGTGAGATTTACGTGGATGAATTATGGCAATATTTAAAAAACATAGCTTTGTATGATGCTTCGTATCGAAGATGAAGGTCAGGGTATAAAAGAACAGAGATATAGTTGTTTGCAGAAACCACAAGAGGCCAGACCTTGATGATATTTATTTTAGAATTCAGATAATTGGGTCTAAGTAGAAACACAATATACACCTGTTGTGGGACTTCTCTCTCTTTGCAGGGGCTATTAGATGCCTGCTTCCTTTTGCTGAGATGCCTTCCTGACTATATTAATGGCTCAAGGATCTCATGCTGATACGGTATATGATCAAAAGCTAAGCATATTACAATTATTTTGCAATGCCAAATAGAAAAAATGAGAAGTGAGGGAACTAAATGAAAACTTTCTTTGATCAAAGAGGACTAACAGATTTTATTAACAGTTTAAATGGAAAGCAGACTTCTGTTTAATTTTACTTGCGGTTTAATAATCTCCACAGGAACCTTGGCAATTAGGGGTGAGACCCTCAGAGGTCTATTGTGGGTTATCAAAATGTATAAATTAGAAATTCAACGAATATGTGCAGTAGAAAATGTAGAAACTGCATTGCAAAATATATGTTTATTTTGACAGGTGCAAATTAGCTTCAATTAATTAATTTTGGTAATATTATGTCACTGATCTTACAGCACACTTCAGAAAATTGGTTAATTCTTTCCTAAGAAATGGGTAGCATTGACGAGCAATTTTTATGGGGATAAATGCATCTGCGGATAAAATAATAATTATTGAATTTCTATCAAATATCTATTTTATTTCTTAATCTGCCAATAAATGACTGAAAAGCACTGAACAGATTGATTTTTCTAGGAGGTGTGGTTTTCTGTGAAGGCAAGAAAGTAGATGATCGGTAATGGTTATTTCGCACAAATGAACCACCAATCAGTCAAAAAGTCATGACATCGTAAATTACATGATGGATAAAGGCATGGGGGCGGAAGGGGAAGGAGTCCTTGGACCTCACTGTCTAAGCTATTTCTGTGCAACAGAGCAACTGGACTGGTGCCCCAAGGGAGCCACAGACCCAGACGTATTAATCTTTCAGGCTGAGATTAATATTCCTAAGAACTATGTTTAATGAATAAACAGGATATTATGGTTTCCCAGTGCCCATTTAAGAAATTAACATGTGACCTCTTGATTCGATGCTGCTGGGCCCTTGCTGTAGACTCCAAAATGATGCCACCGTGAAGTCCTCTCACCAAACGTGCATCCCATCGAGAAGCAGAGGCACAGAACAGACGTGTTTGACCTTGGTGTTCTGAACACCGCCAAGAGCAATATTCTCTTAAATTTTCCCCTCCTAATTAGTGCAAGCTGTCTCTTGCTTTTTATCTCTCTACATTTAAGCGGAAATATGAGTCAAAAAAAGACAAATTGTTCTTTGCTCCTTTCCTAGCTGCCACAAGACAAATGATGCTCCTGTAGGTTATGGGAACACTTCGAGTAGCTAAGAGCCCTTTATTACTTTTTACTAGTGCCATGTGTAATAAAGGAATGAAGAATTAGCAGTATGGCACATCACTTAGATAATGAGCACCTACGGAATTTGAAACATTACATGTTCCTTAGTCAACCATTCCATTGTTCCTTTATTTTTATATATATGGAGTAGGAGAAGTGAACAGAGGGAAAATGTGTGTGGGTAGGTGTGGAGGGGGTTGTAAGAATGAGTGCGTATGTGGGCGTGTGTGCATTCTGCTGGGCAATTTGCAGGTGCAGACACCTAAAGATAAGGCCAAAGTGACAAAAGGTAGTGACAATCTCAAGAAGTATATTTATATTTAATTTATACTCTCTCTCTCTCTCTCTCTCTCTCTCTCTCTATATA
>NW_011901093.1:0-565 GCF_000151845.1 Pteropus vampyrus | reverse complement strand
TTTAGTGCCTAAAATAAGATAAATGGACCGGGGAACCAACAGAAGTCAGGAGGGAGAGAAATAAACAATGGCAGGGCGTGGGCACCGGAGCTGCATGCCTCGGCTGCTCGTGGGAGGGAAAGCGGACACGAACAGATAGGAATTTCTAAGTCTCTTCGGAATCCTCTGGTTTAGGTCATTTAAACAGGGCTCTTATCTTTTCTACCTGCATACAGCACGCCTGGCCTTATCTGTGGGGAGGTGTTCCCAGACCCCCATGGATGCCCAAAACCGTAGGTAGCAGCAAACCCTGTATATCCTATATGTTCTCTATTCATACGTTCCTTTTTCCTTAAAGAAGAATTGTAGCGCTTCTTTGTAGCATGCCCGGATTTTCAGCATCACTACTCATGCACTTTGGGGATATTATTAAGTAAAATCAGGGTTAGGTGCACACACCGTGATGCTGTGGCAGTCGACCTGATAACCCAGATGCCTGCTAAGCGACTATAGGGTGGGCAGTGTATGCAGAGTGGATGCAAAGGGACGATTCGCTTCCCCCATGGGACACAATGGGACAACAGAT
>NW_011901092.1:3033-4922 GCF_000151845.1 Pteropus vampyrus | reverse complement strand
TCATAGCATTAAAAAATAAAGAATATTGCAAAAACTTTAGAATTATGTCATTTTGGTTATTAACTGGCTATTTAATGTGAAAGCAGCTCCTCTCAGAAAGTATCTTTACATAAACTTTAGGCAGGCCTCGTGAAAAGTCAGGTTACTGCGTAAGAACAGACCGTAGATCTGAGTGATCGTGTCCTTCACAGGTGGCAGGTCTCAAATCGAACCTCAACTTTGAAACTAAGAAATACCAAAATGTATCTGTAGCTAACGTCTCTGAGGCAAATCATTCTAAAAAGCATGAAAAAAATCTCCATACTGCCCGTTTTTAAATAATTTCAGCAAAGCCCTTAAAACATGTTACAACTGCCTGACCCATAATGGCATTTAATGAATGGATGAATGAATGAACTCTAATGTAAGCCACTAAGCCTCCCTTTTTAACGCTTACCCAGCAACTAAAGTAAAATTTACTTAAAATGCTGAAGAGAATTGTGTGAAAAAAAGTTGGGAGATAAAAAGCAGAAGCTAGAGAAAAAAGTAAAGATGTCTTCTCTGATACGGTAAATTTTGGAAATAAGTTTTGAAAATAAAATGTTCCCTTGCTTGCAAAATTAATGTCCCACTCAAGGAATCCATAGTAAATCCTACATTTTTTATCCTTGAAATTCTACACCAACTCTCTTTCGTGCAATGATGATGGTTTTCCCCCACAGCTTATGAAAATCAGTTCTGACTGCCATAAATAACTGAGGAAAAATGGAATCCGTCCTCACTGTTAGCTGGTTTAAATGTCTGCAAGTGTTAAGTCTGTTTGCGCTAGGACAACTCGGGGTTTGACAGCGTCCTGGACTCTCCTGGCCGACTCTCTAGAAGTCTCATTCCGTCTCTAATTCCGGTTGACTAGAGAATATGAAACATTTAACTAAACATAAACTGCTAATAATCAACTTTCAAAGGTCAAAGGAGACCCAGTTTTTAACCTTCCCTCATCAACACGTGTTCAGTACAAACTTCCGGGTGCGGTTACAATTGGCTGCGCAATTCAATGGATGAAAACGTTGCTTTATTTGACTCTCATTTTCTCGCCCGTTCTTTTCCCACGTTTCTCAACCAGCGACTCCCCAAAACAAAAGCCTCCCACAGTAAACGGAGCACGCACATAAAAAGAGCTTCTCTGTGCTAGGATCAAGTTAGTGGTCCGCAAACATTAACCAAACAGAAACACAAAGCCGGGGTGGAAAGGGGAGGAGCTGGACGCCAGGGTCAGGAAAGAAACAATCACAAGGGCTCAGGAACATCCAAATCTCCTCAGCGGTTAAACCGACCCCAAACCACCGCTGGGAAACCACCAGCATCCACTGGTTTGGAGAACTTTAGATACTAGTTACGCTAAACACTCTCGAAGTAAGCAGATCCCCGGCCGCCTTCCCCCTGCACGGAGACGCTCAGGGTCTGGAGGGCGGGCGGGCGGGCGAGCGAGCTGTAAGCAGAATTAACCTCATCGCCGGCTGAGGCGTGAAGGGGGCTCCCACGTGTCCCTCGTACCTTCCCCACAGAACCGAAGGCGACGTGATCAGAAAGTGCAGGTGCGGGTCCAGATGTGGGGCGACCCTGTCGCCTCCCGCACTCGCCCAAACCCGGGAGCAACCCTCCGGCAGGAGGACTTTGGAAGGATTGCGGAGCTCACTTTCCTGCGGGTCCCGGACCTCGCAGCCCCGGGGTCGAGCGGGGAAAGCAAGAGGGACGACCCGAGCGGAGCCGGCGCCCGCCGACCGTGCTTCCCCGCCCCAGAGAGGGTGCCTTCGGCTCGGGACAGCGGGGTCCCCAGGGGCCCAGAGCCCCACGCGCGGCGACCGCAGGGCCCGGCGCTGACGGGCGGAGGAAGCGAGAGCGCCGGGGCC
>NW_011901092.1:0-323 GCF_000151845.1 Pteropus vampyrus | reverse complement strand
GGGACCCCTGGTCTAGGTGACAGCAAACAATTACAAACTGTCATGTTAGGAAAGGAGGAAAAAACATGGAAGGAAGCAGCAAAGAAATCTTAAGACGCTAGTTAATGCATCAGTGTCTTTGGAGCTTGGATGGAAAATTTCAGTTTCGAAGTGGCCCCCACACTATAGTTGTACCCTAGATTCTGAGAGTCGAGGTCTGATCTAGAAATTTCTGCCCTTTGAGGTACGTTTCTGAGCATCCACGCCAGATCCTTGCTGCCATCTCTGCATAAGCTCTTTACTTTGAACCAAAGTAAAAGATGATGTTTCAGTGGATATTGATA
>NW_011901091.1:2948-4660 GCF_000151845.1 Pteropus vampyrus | reverse complement strand
ATAATTATTAATTTCATAGCATTAAACTTTTCAGGGGGATTCCAATCATCTTCTCCCTGCTTTCTTCCTTGTTTTCTTCATCATGCATCATCTTCCTAATTATTCAAATTCAATTTTTTTCTGCAAAGCTTGAAGGCATTGGTGGTCATTATAATCTCTTTGCTGTGCCTATTGACATTATTGAGAAAAGGTGCAGGAGAAGATAAAATAAATTTATGTTATCTTATTTGATACGTTATCTCATTGATACCAATAATAGAACACTGAGGGAGGGAAGGAAAAGGGGAAGTATCATGATCATCCTCATTTCACACAGAGAAGAAAACTCAAAGTTTAAGAGATTGTCCAGAGCCAGAAAGTTGTAGTCAAAGCCAGGACTAGAGTTCCTATCTTCTGAGCTCTAGCTTAGCTCTCTTCCCACATCACTATTGTCGTAGCCGCCAGCCCCCGATAGATACACAGACCACCAGAAATTAGTGAGTTATAGGAAACACACTCTTTATCCAGCCAGCTGGGTCTGCCAGGGGTATGCAGACCCCAAATCAAGCAGCCCCGAAATGCAGAGATACAGGGTTTTTAAGCCTTAACCCTCTATTCTTCATCCTGTTTGAACACACAAGTCTATTTTTCTTCTTTTTACTGTCAATCCATAGGTCGGTTGTGCCAGCAGGGGTACAGAAGCAGAAAGCTTATTGTTAGGCCGGTGTATGTTTCTGTATGTCTGGGCTAAAGAGGAAAAAAGGAAGAAACAGAGGGTTAGACTTATGTATGCTTGAGTCTTAGTCATAAGGGCCCGTCTTCCTGAGCTGTCCACTCTCGTGCTGCCTTCACGTGGGAGTGATGAATCCATGATGGGATGCCGTCTACTTTAACTGCAGTGGGCGTCATCAGGTAGACAATGAAAGGTCCCTTCTATTTGGGTTCTAGTCCTTTGGAAGTGAACTTCCAGATCCATACAGAGTCCCCAGACTGAAACTGATGGGGAAGTCTGTCCCCTGGGGCTGAGTGGGCAGCACGAACACCAGACCAAATCTCCTTCTGTACACTTCGAAGGGCCTGTAAAGACTTAAGTAAGACAAGGTTATGTAGTTCTGCCTTTTTCTCGTCTTCTATTCTAGGTACTAAAGGTGGGGGTTTTCAAAAGAAAATTTCAAATGGGGTGAATCCATTAATATACAGAGTACACCTGGCTTGGAGAAGAGCAAAGGGAGAAGTTCTAGCCAGGTCCCACCAGTTTCTAATCCTAACTTGACTAATGTCTCTTTTAGGGTCTGATTTATTCATTCTAGTTGGTCTGAACTTTGGGTAGGTGCAGTGAAGTTTCCGTCGCAAATTTAGGTAGCTAGCCAATTGTTGTGATACCTTTGCTACGAAGGCCGGCCCGTCATCTTACTCTAAAGTTCCGGGGAGACCAAATCGAGGGAGGATTTCTTGTAGTAGTTTCTTAGTAACTACTAAGGCAGTCTCTTTCCTGGTAGGGAAGGCCTCTACCTATCCTGAAAAGGTGTCTATAAAAACAAGTAAATATTTGTAGCCTCCCACAGTCGGAGTTACTTCAGTGAAATCTACTTCCCAGTGGTCTCCTGGATAAGTTCCTCTTTCCCCATGCCTAGGTTCTTCTATCTTCCCCTTCTTTGGATTAACTTGGGCACAAGCCGGGCATCGTGAGTCAATCTTCTCTGCAGTTCTTCTCCCTTTTAGCAAATGAAAGT
>NW_011901091.1:0-2898 GCF_000151845.1 Pteropus vampyrus | reverse complement strand
ACAGAGTCCCCAGACTGAAACTGATGGGGAAGTCTGTCCCCTGGGGCTGAGTGGGCAGCACGAACACCAGACCAAATCTCCTTCTGTACACTTCGAAGGGCCTGTAAAGACTTAAGTAAGACAAGGTTATGTAGTTCTGCCTTTTTCTCGTCTTCTATTCTAGGTACTAAAGGTGGGGGTTTTCAAAAGAAAATTTCAAATGGGGTGAATCCATTAATATACAGAGTACACCTGGCTTGGAGAAGAGCAAAGGGAGAAGTTCTAGCCAGGTCCCACCAGTTTCTAATCCTAACTTGACTAATGTCTCTTTTAGGGTCTGATTTATTCATTCTAGTTGGTCTGAACTTTGGGTAGGTGCAGTGAAGTTTCCGTCGCAAATTTAGGTAGCTAGCCAATTGTTGTGATACCTTTGCTACGAAGGCCGGCCCGTCATCTTACTCTAAAGTTCCGGGGAGACCAAATCGAGGGAGGATTTCTTGTAGTAGTTTCTTAGTAACTACTAAGGCAGTCTCTTTCCTGGTAGGGAAGGCCTCTACCTATCCTGAAAAGGTGTCTATAAAAACAAGTAAATATTTGTAGCCTCCCACAGTCGGAGTTACTTCAGTGAAATCTACTTCCCAGTGGTCTCCTGGATAAGTTCCTCTTTCCCCATGCCTAGGTTCTTCTATCTTCCCCTTCTTTGGATTAACTTGGGCACAAGCCGGGCATCGTGAGTCAATCTTCTCTGCAGTTCTTCTCCCTTTTAGCAAATGAAAGTAGGGGGTCTAAAGCTTGAAGCATCCTAGTTCACCCTAGGTGTGTGGTCTGGTGTAGTTGGTGGAGAAGAGTCCTTCTAAGGGTCCGTGAGAGCCCAGTTTTTCCATCTGGGGTTGTTGGTTCCTTGTGGCTCCCTTATCTTGAAAATATATGTTCTCTTCCTCCATATAGGTCGGAGACAGAGGCAGTTCTTGGTAAGGGACAACAGTCAGTAGATGTGGTGGGGGCCCCACTGGCCTTGTGGCCGCTGTTCTTGCCTCTGCATCAGCTCGTTGGTTTCCTTCAGCCTTGGGACTATTCGCTTTTTGATGCCCTTTACAATGAACAATAGCAAGAGCCTTAGGCATCCATATGGCTTCAAGTAAGGCTAAGATTTCCCTCTTGTTCTTGATGTCCTTCCCAACGGAAGTCAGAAGCCCTCTTTCCTTGTATATGGTTCCGTGTACATGTGCAGTGGCAAAGGCGTATCAGCCGTCAGTGTATATTGTGACTGCCTTATCCTTTCCCCATTTTAGTGCCTCAGTGAGGGCAATGAGTTTGGCCTTTTAAGAAGAAGTCCATGGAGAAGAGCTTGTGACAAGATGGTGCCAGTTAGAGTTACGACCGCTGCCCCAGCATACCTTCTTCCTTTTTGCATGAAGCTGCTCCCGTCCGTGAACAGAACTTCATTGGCCTCAGGCAGAGAGGAATCTTTGAGGTCTGGCCACGAGGAACACACAGCGTCAGTGAAATCTATGCAGTCATGAACGGGTGTCTTGGGGTCTGGGTCTGGCAACAGATTAGCTGGGTTGATGACAGTAGCTTTAGATTTTAGCCGTACATTTGGGGTCATCCGGTGCCTCCCTGTTGTTGAACATCTTCTGGGCTATCTCGACAAGTTGGGACAGGTTCATCCCTGCAAAACCTTCTAATTTTTGTAATTTACACCAGATATCAGGGGCTGCCTGAGCAGCAAAGGCCACATTAATTGTCCCTGGTTCTCAGGGGCCTCAGGATCAATGGGGGTGTATACCTAGTACGCCTCCTGTAGTCATTCAAGAAACACTCCAGAGGATTCCTGCGGTCCCTGTATAACTTCAGTTACCTTAGAAATGTTAATTGGCTGACGAGCAGCCATCCTAATTCCCCTAATTAGAATGTGATGGTACCAATCTAATGCCGTTCTCCCTGCCTGAGAATTGTGTCCCCAGTCTGGGTGGGTGGAGGGAAATTCCTCCTCAATCTGTTCCGGTGCTTCCTCAACTTTCCTCCCTCCCGCAGCTCTCCTTGGCCCAAATGCGTCTGCGTTCTTCCGCGGTGAAGAGGTTAACTAAAAGCTGTTGGCAATCATCCCAGTGGGGCAGTGAGTCTGAAAGTCACTCTCTAAGAGTCCCATTAATGCCTGGGGTTTCTCAGAGAAAGGCAGATTTTGTGCCTTCCAGTTGTACAGGTCCCTAGTCAAGAAAGGCACATAAACCATAAAGGGCCTGTCTGTGTGATGTCCCTGGGGTGATGCTTCTTGCAAGGGGAGGGTGGCTGGGGTGGTGGTATCGGCTGGTGCCCTGCCCACAGTGGGAGCAGGAGGCCCATAGGGGTTACTTGCCTGCATCTAAAGAGATGAGGCAGTGCTATTTGGCCTCTGTTGTCCTGGATTATAGGGTGGGAGAAGGTCACTGTCCTCCAGTGGAGATTGGAAGACTGAGGGACTGAGCTGTCTTGGAGATTCAGTTGCTGTATGTTTTGGGGTGCCCACAACTAAGACTCACACCCCTAGAGAAAGGAGGGGGTTTCTGAACAAGGTTTAACCATTGATCAATGTAGGAAAACTGATCGGGATGTCCCAGGTCTCCTGTGACAATCTACCAAATATTCCTCACTAAACCCCTGTCAAAAGAACCCTCCGGAGGCCAGTTTACACCAAAAGATGGCCACTCAGCTTCACACAATGTTCTTAGTCTGCCTGGAGAAAACTTTATGCCATAGTCAGCTTCCTCTACAAACTCATCTTTGAAATGTCGCAGGAGACATGCCAAGGGTGTCTTCTGTGAACTCGGGCTTCCCCCCATCGCTTGCACGGAAAACACAAGACAGACACTCAGATGAGAACGATTACTGGGGTGTAGGTGGACCCAGAGAGATCCACTACCTACAACCTAGACAAGA
>NW_011901090.1:4761-6047 GCF_000151845.1 Pteropus vampyrus | reverse complement strand
GTCTCTCCCAATATTCCCTTCTCTTCCTAACTGTCCTTTGTGACTTATAGAGGACTTACAATTCATACTTCTCGACAGCCTGGCCACAAGGGTAGGCCCTCTAGCCCACGGTGCTCTCCCATTAATTCCGGAATTGGAAGAGTGGATGGACAAGAACTGGGATGTTGCCAGGACATCAAAAAGTCTGTTGGTTACATACCATTTCTTATCGACTCTTACAGATAAACCAGGATCTCTCCTGCCCAGATTAAACCCTTTTATACACTCAGCTGTCCTCATGGCAAGGCTTGTAGATATGCAACTCCAAGGTCAAGGACTAGTTGTAACCATATCGCATCTGAAGCAGCTGAAACAGTACCTGGGACAAAGGTGCTTGATCAGTTTTACTTACTAAATGAACCTACGTAGTCTTATTCTACCCGTATGTGTATTTCTAGCGTCTAGCATGGTGTAAGGCCTCAATAAATAACTAGAAATGATATAAAGAACATGAAAGTATTTTATAAACTGGACTGAATGAGGTTTCTTCCAATTGTGAAATTCTGTTTACATATGAGAAACTGATCATCTCTGCAGGACTAAGGGCTAGGTCTCAAAAGACCTGATGGAACCTCTAAATTTGCCAACAAATAGAGGCTTCCGTGAACAAAAGGGCAGTTTGGACAACGCTCTCATTTCTCTTAGGGCATAAGTAGCATGACAGTTACATTCGAGGTGGTGTTAGAATCTGGGCCCAAAAGAGTCTATACCAAGGTCCCTTCTCCTGTGCCACCCTCTACACTGTTCTCCACACAGCAGCCAAATGAACTAAAAATGCAAATCTAATCCCACAGTGCTCCTTAAAGTATACCCTGCTTTTATGATAAAAGCCCAAATCCTATCGTGGCCTACTAGGCTTTGCACGCTCTGATCCTTGCACACCTCTCTAGCATCTTCTGGAACCCCGCACTCCCTTCTTTTGCTTCCAGCCTCACGGGACTTAACAGCTCCAAGAATTTCTGGCCTGACAACCTTTGTGTAAGAAATTTTCGCAGCCAGAATGTGCTTCCTCTGGTTTCCTCCTACTCACCCATTAGATCGTAGCTAACTTCTCCTGTGATACTTTCTCATGGCTCCTTGCACGTTTTCTTCAGCTACGTCTACCCCACTAGAAGGTCAGCTCCAGAAAAGAAGGGGTCTGTTTTGCTCACCACCGTATCCTCAGTACCTCCACAGTGTCTACACATAGCTCTCAAGTGTTTGCTGAATGGATTAATGAATGATCCAGCTATTCCAAACCAGGCTAC
>NW_011901090.1:0-1442 GCF_000151845.1 Pteropus vampyrus | reverse complement strand
TAAAACTTATCCTCCACCCCTGCCAAAGGGTAGAGCCTACTCCTGTAAGACTTAAAACACAGAGCAGAAGAACCAGTGGTTCCCAGAATCAAGGAGGGAAGAAGGAGCTGAGCTATACTTGTTCGGCTTTCTGTCCCTGAAGCTTCACATACACACGTGTTATTTCTTCATCCTTTCTCAGTTTAATATGTGCATGTGTATATATGTGTTTCCTTAGGACCAAAACTAAATATTTTATATAAAGATCTATGCAATTCGTTCTAACAGAATCCTCACTGTGGAGTTGTGTGAAACTCTGTAAGCCTCAGTTTCTTTGTCTATAAAATGAGGTTATACTTAAATTTGTTGTGAAACATATAAGTTAGTGCATGTGAAGTATTTAGAAAGCTTACTGGGGCCAGGCACTACTCCAAGTATTGTGTTCGATAGTTTTCTTTGAATAAAATGCCGAATTTCTTACGGTATGGTTAAAATTTCTCAAATCAGATCCTGATGTATTGAAAGCCATGTCACCCGCGTGACACATATTTAGCTCAGTGATGACCCGGGCCTTTATGTGGTAAATATCATTGCTCGTGGAGGTACCTGTTTCCTCATTTAGACTTCTGTGCTCACTGGTCACTATGTGAGAACAGAGGGAGCCCATGGCACAAGTCATGTAGTTTTGAGATGAAAACAGAATAACTGATATTTTAAAAAGATTCTTACGAACCAAGAAAAATGCCAGCTAGATTGTCTGCTGAGAATCATTTACTGAAGAGGCAGATCAATGAGTTTGATCCTAATCACTGGTTTTCTCCAGCAGCAGCATTCACTAAAGGGGATCTACTTGAGGAAGCAGCCGTTATGTGTGACTCGGTCGTCTGGGGATTCAGCGGGTTCTCTAATGCTTCATGAGAAGTTCAGGAGTTTTCCTGCAAAAGAAGTATCTGCTTAATAAATCACATTTGGGGAAAAAAAAATAAGAGAAAAAAAATACCACGGTGGTAACTACACCCTTAGTCCAGCAGGGGGAATGCCAAACAATTATTTTATGAATTAAGGCAGATGAGAGACATTCTAATTTCATTGAAGGAAAAAGCAGAGAGTAGAAGTGGGCAGAGAAGAGGAGGCTTAAGAATGTGGGTGCCTCTGTGAGTCTTTTGGACCCCAGAAGAGCCATGGGGCAGAAAAGGTGGAGGACAGTCATCCAACTTAAGTTGCAATCTAGGAACATGGACTGTCTCTCCTTTTCGATTAATATGATCTTAAATATTCTTTGATTGAGTTTGAAACTTTTTGGAAGTCTTGAGTATTCTTATTCTTAGATAGGTTAATTTCCAGATACTTCATAGTTTTTGTTTCTATTTTGAGTGATGTATTATTTTTTAATTTTATTTTCCAGTTGGGTGTTACTGCTGTAAAGAGATGTTATTGATTTTGTAGGTCGGTCAAATATTCAG
>NW_011901089.1:5062-7330 GCF_000151845.1 Pteropus vampyrus | reverse complement strand
TGGCAGTATGGCCAAGTGCCACAGAGTGACTAGATTAGATGAAGGTATAGAATAGGTCACAGGCAATTGATCGTGATAGTAGTATAAGATTATAGGGAATTAATGAGGAAATGGATTGGGGAAGAACTGTAAGGTGTAACGAGAAGTGTATGGAAATTGTAGTCACTTTTCTCTGATGTCAAATTTGCCCTTTATTTCTTCCCCTCTGGGACCTCCGGATTGGGTTACACTTTATGCAGTACACATATTACTGAAGAAAACCAAGTCAGCCCTGGGAACTCCTAGAGCAGATGAGAAGTGAGAGGGGACAGCAGAAGGGAGCTCTCGGCATCGCAGCTGGGGCACTAAGCCAGCTCTGGGGGAGATGGGTTTTGGAATGGGTTAGCTACAACCTCAGAGTAGGTGGCAAATACAGGGTAAGCCTGGAACAGGGAGCAGCCATTCTCAACCACAACAGAGAATGTAGGCTGGTGGTTCTAAGGAGCAGAGGGCAGTTATGGGAATCTGTGCGCAGAGTTGTCACTACCCCCAGCTCCAAGGAAACTAGAGAGCTGCATCTATTCTTTCATCCTTCTAGATGTGTTGACCAGAAATTTCGGCGCTGCCCCCCACTTCCCACCACCAGCGTCATCATCGTGTTTCACAACGAGGCCTGGTCCACGCTGCTGCGGACGGTGTACAGTGTCCTACACACCTCCCCTGCCATCCTGCTGAAGGAGATCATACTGGTGGATGATGCCAGCACTGAGGGTGAGGCTGGAGGGGGCACTGAAGAGGGGGCCAGCATCTCCCTTGGTACTCTGGGAACGAGGGCAGGTTCTCTTGAGGGAGCAGGTACCCTGCGATGCCTGCTGCCTGGCATCGCAGCCCATCATAAAGGCCAGGAGCAGGGAGAAGGCAGGTGAGGGACAGGAAGATGGGAGACAGGAAGTAGAAAGATTACATTCCTAGAGCCTGGACTTCACTCCGCAAAAGCTCCAGGAGCTTAGAAGTTCTAAGCTTTAAGTTCTGAGACTCCTTTAGAGCCACCCAGCCCAGCCCAAATCAGAAGTGCCGGGAGAGGTCAGAGGTCAGAGCATTGCCTACCTGCTACACCCCTCTTCTGCTCTGGAAAGATTCCACTTCAGAAGCCCTCTTTGCTATAGTTCTCAATAGGCAAGTGAGGTTCCTCACCAAAATTCTACCTCACTCTTTAAAGCAATCCCACAAATATCTACAGAGTATTCTGTGCCTGGCACTGACCTAGGCATAGGAGATACCATAACAAATAATAAATGAGATATATTTTGCCCTGAAAAGGCTAACGACCCTCATGTGTCAGATGGCCCCCTACAACACCAACCACAGCGGTGTGTCCCATAACACACCCCTAATGGATGTGAAAGGGCATGGAGTAGAGAGACCAATACCCGGGAATTCAGATCCCAGTTCTACCTCTTCCTAACTCTGTGATCTTGGGCAAGATACTTAGCCCCTCTGAGCTTCAGTTCTCTCTACTAAAAATGAAGACAATTGACTCCCTCACATGGTGGACGAAGGATCAGAGGGTAGGTGGTAAATGAGATAATTCATGTGACACAGCGGTTAGCATGGAGTAAGAGCCCCGTACCATTAGGTTCAGTTTATTTTTTGTACGGGAACAATGCGCTCTGGGAATATGCAATCAATCGGTGTTATTTCTGCATGGTATGGTTGGGGTGGTCCACAGTGAAAGCCAGATTGGAGCTGGACCTGAAAGCATGAGTGTCTAGGGAGAGAAGAGGCGTTGGAACACATCCCCAGAAGAGAGAATGGCATAGACAGAGTCCTAGAGACAAAGATGTGTTTGTGAAAAATTGAGAGGTTTGATGTGGCTGATGCTTAGCTTTGTTGTAGGAAATGACTCTAAAAAGATATTGAATTGAAATTCATGCCATGTTAAAGAATTTATCTGAAAAAAAAAAAATGAGTTATTGAAGGTGTTTAAGCTGGAGAGTGAACTTCTCTCAAAAGGATGGCAGTTTGAGGTGGGGGCCATTCATTGTCAGGAAGGACAGAGGACCCTGAGTCCAGAGAGGAAGTTCTTATAATCCCTTAAGAGTGAAATGATAGGGTGAGAACTAGGAAAGGGGCTATGGGACTGATGCATCATCATTAGGCTGGGAGTCTCCAGGAGTGTCTGGGGCTCTCCCAGGTTGGCCTCTTCTGCCCGTGCACCCATATTGAGCACAGGAACTGACACCACACTTCCCAGTATATGCCCTGGGGCTACTCCAGTAGAGCTGCTAC
>NW_011901089.1:0-1502 GCF_000151845.1 Pteropus vampyrus | reverse complement strand
TGGTTTGTGGTTGTGTTAGACATCCAAGTAAAAATGGCGAGGCTTGGAAAAGAGACCGAAGAACTGTCTGCATAGTGATGAGACTGAGTAAGACGTATGTTAAAGGTCACAGGAGTCTTATAGACTTGTTGTGAGGAATGAAGCTACTTTAGGGTGGAGGGGTGTTAAACCTAAATTAGGAGGGGACATAAGAGAGTATGGATGGGCTTGTCTGTATCTCCACGCTCAGCCCTGCTGTACTCAGCTCTGGGGCATATGTCCATTGGGTCGAGGGGTGTGACAGGACAACTGTCAGGAGGGACATCTTAGGGGAGTTGTCTTACTCCCTGAGAAGCACCTGCACTCATGCTCAGAATCCCCAGGTCCAGCTTAGCCACCTGAAGCCTGGAAGGAAGTCGTGGGAGAGGGCCTCATACAGCTTAGGTCCCCCTGAAGCTCACAGCTTAGTGCTTCACAGTCTCTTACCACAAAACCCACTTCCTATGATGTTTTGTCCCTGAGTTATCTCCAGCACGTGAACTTCCTGTGAGCACAGTTAAGTAAGTTCTCAGAGGATACATCAACCATGCTGAGAAGGTGAGGCTCCTGGTTGGGGTTCCTCCTTCCTTCCTGTTAGAGCCAGCACCTAGGGCTAGATTATAGTTGGATTATGGGTACTTGAAGGCAGGACCCAGACCAGGACCCACCCTGCCCAGGATAATGTCTGGTACCTGGGCAATGAGTTAGTGGGTGTTTGCTAAGTAAGTGCTGGGCTGAAGAGGCCAAATGAGGCTAATTTTGACTTACAAACTTTGGGGACAATACTCCCTATTTTATAGTGTGTTAATCCTCATAGAGAAGATTAAATACAAAAGTCAACATGAAAACACATAGACTAGCACATAGTAGATGCTAAGTATTTGGGCACAGTGTATATGTGTGTGTGTGTGTGTGTGTGAGAGAGAGAGAGAGAGAGAGAGAGAGAGAGAGAGATATCACACACACACAATTGATTTCAGGCCCCATAGTTTGTATAGCACTGTGTTCAGAGCAAGGTCTAAGCACTGGGCTGATCCCACAGCCTGAAAGAGAAAGAACACACCCATCCGTCACATCTGCCCTCCACCTCCACTTCTGAAACTATAGGCAACTCCACTCTGCATAGTCAGAAACAGAACAGTGGCATAGATAAACTAAAATAGCAGTTAATAAAACATAAGTAAGATTTGGAATATGTTTCAAGATGGATTGCTTCAGAATAGAGCTATGTTTAATCTTCTGAGGATTTCAGACTGAATAAGAGTCTTGAAGTAAGACCCCCACTCAGAAGGAACTGAAGATCTCAGCAGAGATACCCGTCCCTCCAAAAAGCTTTCCCCACCCCCATCCCCAAATTCAGAATATTGTTACCCATGCAGGCTCTCCCCGTGCTGCACTAACTCTGGCAGGTCACCGATCACCTGTTCCCTGGGTGGCCAGGCTTACCACTGTACCTGGCCCATGGTAGGCACTTGGTACATATT
>NW_011901088.1:3430-5618 GCF_000151845.1 Pteropus vampyrus | reverse complement strand
AGTAGAATGGGGATGATGGAATAAAATGAGATGGTGACTGGAAAAAGATAGCTGTAAGGAATCAGGGAATATTGAAATAAAGTCCCAGAAAAAAGAGCAAACATGGGATATATGAAAGAATTCACATCCCTGAAGCCAAGGAAGGTGAACATAATTAATTTGAGAGCTCATTTTTAAGGAAAATGAAAGGGAAGTTCACCAAAATAAACAGGTTTTTAAAAGTTTATAAAGCATGTAGCTACTATTAAGTAATTTTTTGATAACTGATTGAAGATAAAATTTAGAATAAGAAAACAGCTTCTCAGGCTTCATACTGTATTAAACATTTGAAATCATAAAAAGAAATAATGGGATAAAAGATAAAAGAATTAGGGAAAAAGGTGCAGAAAGTGAAAAGATTTTTATAAAGGATGGAATAATTGGTTGTCTTCTATATTTATCAAAGATGAGCATAATGAAATGTTTACAATAAAAGCACTTCAGATTAAGACAATTTCTTAAACAGAGATAATGAATCATAAAACTTTCCTTTGAGGTACTTGTAGAGAATCAACTCTTGAGAACTTCCAGAAACAACAGATAGCTTTACTTGATGACTTTTACCAAGAGGATTGTGTATGTGCATATAAGGGAGAGGGAGAGATTAATGGAAGAGGAAGTGGGAGGGAGAAAGGAAGATTTTCATTGATTAATATGAAGACTTCATGGTAAATAGAATAAAGGTTTCCGCAAGGGTGTGGTTTTAAAAAGGGTATAATTATATAAGCACCATAAAATAAACCTTACCTTGGAGTGGCTGGGATTCCTCTGTTTCTAGCTCTGTCACTTTCTCCCATTTTATCCATCCATGTGCCGCAATTGAAGCGATTTCCTCCATAAACAAATCCTGTTTCTTCATCAACCCCTACAGTTATATTAAAACCTAATAAAGCAAAATAAAACACTTGTAAAATTTAAAAGTAATGTAATAAATGAGGATAACTACTCTGGAGAGTAATTTGGTAATACCTTAAAAGTTGAAGATATGCATATTCTACCACATAGTAATTTAATTTCTTTAAAAAAATTTTTTTTTAAATTATTTATTATTTATTTATCATCCATCCATCCATTCATTTATATGGTGACATTGGTTAACGAAATCCAGTAAGTTTCAGGCATACAATTCAACAGTTAGGCATATATTATACATTGCACTGTGTGTTCACCACCCATAGTTAGATTTGTCATCACGTATTTGACTCCTTTTACCCCATCTAGCTCCCCCCTCTCCCCCCTACTCTCTGGAGTAATTTCATTTCTAGATATATACTCTAGAGCAGGGGTCCCCAATCCCCGGGCTATGGACTGGTACTGGTCCGTGGCCTGTTGGGAACCAGGCTGCACAGCAGAAGGTGGGGGGCAGGGGAGTGAGCAAAGCTTCATCTGTTTGTGTAGCCACTCCCCAACACTAGCATCACTGCCTCAGCTCCACCTCAGATTATCAGGCATTAGATTCTCATAGGAGCACCAGTCCCTGGTGCCAAAAAGATTGGGGACCGCTGCTCTAGAGAAATCCTTATCTATGTGCACATGGAGACACATACGGGGATATTACTGTAACATCGTTTGTATTAGAAAAAAGTAAATAACTGCTGAGTATAGAAATGGATAAACACTGTGGTTTATTCATACAATGGAAAACTCTATACCATTTAAAATTAATAAACTGGATTTACATGAATCAAGATGGATAAATTCCCCAAACAAAATGAAAAAGTATACAAGTTGCAAAAAGACATGCATAAGTTTTCCATATATTTCCATAAAATATAGATAATACTAGTATATATAACAGTGTACGTCTATGTGGCTATGTCTTACATGATTATATAAGACATTTAACTTAAAAACATATAAAATATTTATATAGTTTATATACATAATGTTATGATATATAACAACATACTGAATATATACTACATAATATATATCATATGTAATTTACACATAATCAAATATACATAAGCGCATAAAATACAAAAACATACATGGAAATAGAAACCGTGATTATAAGATATTTGTTAATTCCGGAGAAGGAGGGAAGAGAAAGAGATAGAGATGAAGCTTTACATATGTCTGTAATGATTTATTTCTTTTCAAAACAAAAGAAAAGATCTGAAGAAAATAAGGCCAAATGTTAATATCT
>NW_011901088.1:0-1705 GCF_000151845.1 Pteropus vampyrus | reverse complement strand
AATAACATATAGGCAGATCAGAGGTGGCAAAGGTATAGTATCACTGTACATTACTGACTGGGAAAATATTACTCAAAAATGTTTATTCATGCTGCACTGAGAAACTCTGAACTCCCTGGATTGGTAGTCAGGGCTCTCCACAACCTGGTTCACCCTTTTCACAATCTTTTACTACCTTGCAGGTGCCTTACACAAAAAGCCAAACTAGACTGAGCAGTACGATTTAAATTGTAAACTATGCTTCAATCCACCCTGAGCTTTATTATTCTTTTCATCTTTAATGTCTTTCGACAACTTCTCTCATCTCTGCTGAAATCTTACTCACCTTTTAGTTCAGGTCCAGTTTATGTGAAATTTTAGTTACTTTCTAAAGTCCTCCCTGAGACCTACCTACTAGATCATCTCCCTCCCTCTTAGGAAAGACTGCGCAGCGCTTCCTACACACCTCTTTTTGCAATGACCATATGACGTATGCATCATCTCTTCTACCATGTTGCAAGCTCTTTAAGTAAGCCCCAAGTTTTATCTCTGCAATCTCTCACAGTACCAGCAGATGCTAATAGCAATGTCTGAAGAATTAAGATTCAGATTCCTAATTCCATGTATTTTTTTTTAGAAGCTAAAAGCTATTTTTCAGGAAAATAAATTATTTTAAGAAATGATTTTTACCACTGTGCCGGCCGACAAAGGAACAGAATCATCTGTAGGATACATTCTGGAGACAGGGCACTTGAGAATGTCTAGGCCATTTGGAACCACTTTACAGTAGTCTTGAATACATTGCAGCCACCACCACACAGCATCCCGGCAGTTGTATCTGGCATAAGTTCCTTCACCCAGGAGATTAGGAATGAGACCGTGTCTCAAGGTACCAGCAAATGCTAAAATAATATTCCTAAAACAACAGAATTAGGTAGATTATTTCACATGAAAACAATCACCTGAAAATCAGAAGACAAAAAAGTCACTTTTGGTGACTATTATTTTGGATGCATTTTTCTTTCCTGTCCTTATTGCTTTGTATTTTCATGTAGAAAGTGGTCAAAATATAGAACAAGCACTGAATTAAAGGTCAGAAACTTTGATCTTAGCCCTGGTTTTTTTCCAACATCTGTGTGACTTACCCTCTCTGGGATGGTTTTTCCATCTGTGGAGTAAGGGATGTGACTGGGTGATTTCTAAGCTCCCCTGTCACATCCAGCTCTAGATTCTACTTTTGAAATCCTTGGTATTTCAAAATCTAAGTAATTAAGAACATGCATTCTATTATTTTAAATAGCAAATATCAAGAGCAAAGCAAACATGTAAAAAAATAAATGAGTAGAAGCTGACCTTGAAAAACAGGATTAATTTTCAAAAATTGGTAAAAGGATATTTTATCTTTGAAAGTGTTAACCTACTATCATATACCAAATGACAACTTTGTAAGATGGCATAGCATCTTACGAAGAATATGAAAACTCTAAAAAGAGTAGGAAAGTAAGAAATAAGGACTGAGGTTTAAATCCTCGTGTTACCATCTGTATGCCTTGGAAAACCATTTAAAATGTGTAGGCCTCAGTGCTTTTTGGCTAAACCACTTAGAAATTTAATTACTTCTACGTTTCAGTTTAATACCTATCTCTTAAATAATAGTGCAGCAGGAAAGTTTTTATTTTCTGCAGTATAAAGTGTTAGCGTGTACAGTGACACTTCCAGTTAATAA
>NW_011901087.1:1875-3699 GCF_000151845.1 Pteropus vampyrus | reverse complement strand
GGTATCGATTCTTCTGAGAATGAAGGCAGATGGTTCCGATATGGCATCGTCTAATATTCCCCCAGCTTGATTTATAGATTTCCTTGTGCATTACCTGAACATAAACCAGTCTTGCATTATTTCTTGCACACTTGTCAAATTAAGGTAAGATATTCTTGTTGACCTTTAAACCTAAAAAAATGAAATGTATCAGACATTTTCCAGCAAGCATTAAAATGAGTGAGGCCCTCAGATGGCAATTAAGAGGATGTAATTATGAAGGGGAGCGTCTTCTGTGCTTCGGGTAATGATTTAATTTTAGTTTCAATGCACTCACTCAATGGAGGAAAAGAAAATAAGCTGGTTACGAATTAGCTCATGAAAGAGATGAGAACAATTTGGCATCATTTGTGTTCCTTAATTTACCAAAATGGGAAGGAGCTGGGGGAGCCTGGCACCCCAGCCTTCCAGAAGGAAGGAACACTTCTTGAAAGGTGCAGAAAGAAGCGGCTGTGGCCAGAGCCAAAATAGAGAGGAGGCGGCCGATTGTGTGATGTTGCCACACAGAGCCAGCGCCAGGCTTGAGGCTGCGTAAGGGTGCAAACTGGCTCTGACTCGGAGGGAGCTCCTGGTGGGCGCTGCATCACAGCTTTCTCCTTCCTTGCTTCTCCCACTGCCCTGCCCACAGCCAGGCCCAAACCCAGGAGAAGTGTCTCTGAGCAACATCTAAACGGGGCTGGCCATTGTCTGCCAGGACATAGACAAATGAACACACCCTTCATCCTTTTTTTATACACTCCATTCTTCAAGGTGAAATGATGCTGGCTGCACCCACTTGAGCTAACCTTGGTAGATGCAAAGCTAAGTGTGTGCACATGTGTGTGTGTGCACACGTGACCACAGAGCCTAGCCTGAGGCTGGCTTTGGCACCCCTGAGGTCCTTTTCAGAGAAATACCCACTTAACAACCAACCTTTAATTAAATCTATTCATGAAACTCACTAGAATAACAAAAGGGATCCCACTGGTCACACCCAGCTGCCTGTTAGAGCCCTCCCTCCCTCCCAGTCTGGAGATCTCATCTGTTTGCGAGGCACCCACACAGCCCTCCGCCCCCCACCTTCCACGCCCTCCTTTTCTTGGCTGTGACAACTTTGCCCTTCCCTGGGTAACCTGTCTTCCCCGCTCCCATCACCCCCATTGCTTCCCTCCAGGACCAGTGGGACTTCTTGTCACTACTCTGACCACACAGAAGCCCTGGAAACACTGGGCAGACAGAATTCTCCCCATGAGGCTGGGAAGAGGGACTCTTAGTCCTCATCTGCTATGAATATTTCCCTGCCACACCCATCTGCAGGTGTCCATGTGCATGCATGCACGCGCACACACACATGCTGGTTTAGTGCGGAGGGCTGCATCAGGTGGGTGTGGAATAGAGGGAGCGCACACACCCTAGGGGGCCCTGACCTTCCAGTAACGTGAGGCCTGAGGTGCTCTGACCCAGACGCAAGTGTTCCATCTGCAGTCATGTGTCTAATGTGGCCTCCGTAGCCAGCACTAATGGGTCCTGTCTGTCCTCCAGCTCCTGGTGCTTAACCTCGGCCCTTGAGATGCTGAGAAAGCAGAGTCGGGCAACGCCATTCTGACACCCCATGCGGGAGGGCGCAGGCTGGCCCTGGGAGAAGCCTGCCTCTCAGCATCCGGCTGCAAGGATTACACTAGTATCTTTCCAAACCTAAGGATGTTGCTTGTCTGCCCCAAGTCTGATCATGTCCACTGCCTCCCCAGGGCTGGGCAGGCCATTCGGAGTCCTATTCACGTCATCAGAACTTACTGAGTGCCAACC
>NW_011901087.1:0-340 GCF_000151845.1 Pteropus vampyrus | reverse complement strand
CTTAAACAGGCATTCAGAGCTGGCACCCGCTGGGAACAGTGCGGCAAAGGCGGGTATGTTCAGAACAGGCAGAGCCTGGAGCCTGACTCAAGAGCCCCCCCTCCCAACCTTTTTATCTCCTCTTTTCCCTGCCTTCACCAACTCCCCTGACCTTCACATCGTCCCTTTGTTCCATAAACCCTCACTGAGCACTGCACCTACTACGTGCCAGCCTATATATACCACCCTCGCAGTGAGGCAAAGATAGTCCCAAAGCAAGGGGCCATGGTATGAGGCCCTGGTCTGAGCAAAGGAAGACCCCGTGCCTGGGAGGAGAGAGGCGAGAACCGAAGGGGGACGG
>NW_011901086.1:0-2601 GCF_000151845.1 Pteropus vampyrus | reverse complement strand
GCATCTGTGTCTTAAATAACTTTCCCTTTCTTCCAGCCCCCACGATTTCTGCCTGGAATACCACTTACTCTCAAGTTTTAAAAAAAGAGAAGGGCTTGTATGAGACCGGCAGACCGCAGCCCATGGCGGGCAGGTCCCACCTGGCAGATTTCCTCCCCAGCACCAAGCACTCCTGGGGTTCAGACAATCTGGTGCTCCGTTCTGGCCTCATTACTTAACTCAAGGGACAAGGCCTTTTTCTTCCTCCTTGGAAGCAACCGAGGAGATCAGGGTCCCTCGTGACTAGGAAATGGAAGAGGAGAGCTAAAATTCCTGGGTCCTTCTTTGTCAGCTACCCCAACCCATAATATGGGCAGACCCACCAACTTATGACTGATTTTCATCAAGGTTTTATCTGTCCCGTTTTTGAGTGTCCAGTAAGAGGCTAAGCATATGCAGGAAACCACTTTAAAATAATTAAAAGACCTTGAGGGGTTGGCTCCTCCCTTCGGGTTGGCTGCACACAGATCACTTCCTACAACCCCCATAATAACCCACCCCCAGGATAGGAATTTGAAACTCATTTTATGGATGAGGAAACGAAGGGAGGGGCCCGAAACAATCATGGGGCAGAGCCAGGATTCAACACAGGCCTGTAGGCTCCAGCCCGCCCTCCACTTATTGATAATTGGCAGTTAACATGAGCGGGGCGCATCCTATGTGCCAGGCACCCTGCTAAGTATTCACATGCGCTTTCTCAGTTATATCCACCACGTGAGGCAGGTACTGCGGATCAAGTCCATTTTCCAGATGTGGAAACTGAGGTTTGGGACGATGAGGGGACACGTGCACGATGGCTAACAAGCGGCACAGAGAGCAGGATGCACTCCCAAGCCTGCCGACCTCATCCCCTGTCACCGCCCCCGTGCTCAGCCGCCTGCAGCACACTGGCGGGTGTTCCCCACCTCAGACCAAGACCCCGCCTCCCAGCCCCGCCCCCGCACGTGCTCTCGCCCTCCCTTATTTGCATCCCTAGTTCCTCTTCTCCCTCTGGGTTTAAACGTGTCCCCCTCCCCTCCCCGCCACCCGCCTCCGTGTAGGCGTCCCGGACTTTCTTCTCTTCCCTTCGATTCTTTTATTCAGACCCCTGCATTTCCCGTCATGGCACCCAATACATCTTACCGAAAAGTCTATATTAGCTCCGTTTTCCCCCCCCCCCGACTTTCCCCCTGGAGTACAAAGCCCCTGAGGGCAGAGGTCTGACTGTCCTGGTCATTAGCATGACTGGTACCAGCACGTGCTGGCCTCGGCAGGTGCCCAGGAGGCATCAGGGGGAGTTTAACGTTACCATGTGCAGCTCACCTACAGCAGCGGCGGGGCCTCTGACCCCGAGCTGAGCGCTCCTGCTTTCCTGTGATGGCTGTGGCCCTTGGGCGTCTGCAGCTCCGAGGTCAGTGAGCCCAGCAAGCACGGCCCCCCTTGGGGGGCCTCTGGCACCCAGGAGGGCAGTCTGCTTGCAAGTGCTTGCCACAGGTCACACGCCGGAGACCTGGGGCCGTGAGCAGCCCTGCTTGGCCTCCTCGAAGCTTCCACTCCGCAGACTGGGGGTTGCACAGCGGCTGGCCCCACTGTCTGGAAAACGCTGCTTCGGGGGCCCAGCGATGCCCGTGCGGCCATTAGCTGGCTCGCTCCTTTCCGTCAGGCCAGAGGACAGGCGTCCATCTCTATTCCGTCCACAAAGAGACACGGGCTCCCCGTCGGGAGGTGACCGCCTGGAGCCACACAGTTGCTAAGAGGAGAGGCACTCGCTCCCTGTGACATTCTCCAGCGGCTCCTTGTCACCTTCGGAAACGAGCTCCAAACTCCTCAGCAGAAGACCCCAGGTGCCCAGGGAAGGCGCCTCCCATGAGGCTGCCAGAAATGCCAGCACTCAGAAGAACACCTCCCTGCTCATTGGAGTTATGCCATCACGAATCGGCCCTCAGATTCTGGGGTTCTGTCTCAGCCGTGCTACCCGTCCAAAGAGGGTGCTGCCGGCAGCAGGTGGTTTTCGTCCAGCCGGTGATTCAGGGACCCAGGCTCCTCCGACTGTGGCTCTTCCACCCCGGAGCCTCAGAGTCCCGCAGACGGAGAGAAAGAACGTGGAAAAGTCACCTCTTAATCGCCTTGGCCTGCAAGTGACACATATCGCTTCCAATCCTAGTTGCTGGTGACCCATCAGTCCCACCCAGGTGCAAGAGGTGCTAGGAACACGATCCCTGGCTGGATGGCCACTTCCCAGCAACACCACCTTGCTTTCGCGGGCAGAGCACACCTCCCTGGTAGACAGACACCCTCTTCACTGCAGCCACACATCCAAACGAACAGGGAACCGCTGAGCTATGACAGCCCGTTTGCTGCTCTGCCACATGGAGAAAGGGACACACCCGGTCCGGCCTCAGCAGGACGCTTCCCGCCCCCCGTTGCGTGACTGGGCCGTCCGTACCACAGGCCTGGCGGAAGGCTTGACCGTTGCCGCCTCTGTGTCCTGGGGACCACGCTGGCTCAGGCCTCTGTTTCCATTCTTCCGATGGCCATTCCGTCTGCTCCTCTCCTCGCGTCTCCCCTTCACCCCCTGCCGCC
>NW_011901085.1:3363-4181 GCF_000151845.1 Pteropus vampyrus | reverse complement strand
CCAGCCCGGTGCCCTGCTCAGCCTGGCTCCGGCCTTCCTTTGCTTTCCCAGGCAGGTCTCAGTGGGGACAAGAACAAGCCATGTGATTAGGTGACGGGCGAGGTTTGGCAAAGACGCAGAGAAGGGGGGAGAGGGACCCCCACCCAGCCAGATCCAACTTTGGTCCAAGAATGGGGCGTCTGGCCCAGTGGCTTATTTCCTTTTCTAAGGTTTGAAAGTCACGGCCAGCCGTGTGGCAGGTTCCGCAGACAAGAGGGGCCTCAGGCTCCGGCCGTGCACCCCGACGGCTCGCCGTGATCCCGGGATGAAGGCAGAGGGGGGCGGCATCATGCCGGTGCATGCGTGGTTCCCGCCTGCCCACAGAGGAGCTCCCTGCCAGCCGCGTCTCCGCCAGGAACGAGCGGGGTGAGGCCGAGCTCCTGCCCGGTGCGTTCGTGGCGGGAGTGTGCCGAGGTCCGCCCGGAGGATGTGCGGGAGGTGGGCGGCACCGTCCACACGGCTGCACCCCGACCCTGGCTGGGGCGCCGCCTGGACACACTGCTTTGGGATCAGAGCGAACTCCTCCCCTGCCTGCTCCGCTCCCGAGTGCGGGTGGAAATACAGTTCTTCTAGTAAAAGAGCAAAGAGCCCCAGAGTGGGCCCGTGGGTGGCGAGGACGCGGGGGTGGGGCCCGGAGCAACCTCCCTATACCCCATCCTGGCAGTGGTGGGGGGACACCCCCATGGGAATCGGTGCAGGTGCCCCTCAAACATTACCCCGAGGACGAACCCCTGAGACCACTTCTGCCCGGACTCTGAGGGGGATCAGACCCTGACCGT
>NW_011901085.1:0-1427 GCF_000151845.1 Pteropus vampyrus | reverse complement strand
CCTGCTGGTGGCCTGGGCCTCCCCGAAGAGCGCGAGGTCAAGGTGTGGGGTCCCGCCCTTCGCCAAGACACCGCAGGGCAAAAGCCACCGCTTCCGGCCCCCCAGCTCTAGAACACAGCAGGGGTAACGCCAAGAAGGGGGGAGCTGCAGGGGGAGGGGCCGCACGGGGAGGGGCTGCACGGGGAGGGGCCGCACGGTGAGGGGGCTGCACGGCGGCCCTCAGCATTCCGGGCCTCAGCGCCGATTAGGCTCTCGTGGCCCAGCTCCACCCAAGGCCGTGTCACAAATAAACGTCCCAAAGGCATCTGGGTGGCGGCCCCAGGACTCCCTGTGTGTCTCCAAGTCTGCGTGAGCCTGACTACTGGACAAAGGGACAGTGGGGGCGTGAGTGAGAACAAGGGGCACCACATCGCACACCTACTGGCACAGGGGTCGCCTTTCCTTTCTGTAGGTTCAAACTTGTCTAGTGCTTAAGGCACATCCTCATGGCACTGCTTAGCATGAGCACACGCACGCAAACACGCGTACACATTCACACGTGCACACGTGTGCACATACACGCAGGCAGATGAATATGTGTGCACACGCACATATAAACGCGGACGCATGCACATTCACACTTACACATGTGCACACATGCACTCACACGTGTGCATTCATGCATGGTCCCACATGCGCACACACATATACATGCATGCACGCACACGCGCCCATTCGTACACATGCATGTGCACATGCATCCATATGCTTGCGCGCATACACACATGCATGCGCATTCATGTGTGCATGCATCTACACACGTGCACGTGCATGTGTGCACACACATATGACATCCTTGCGAGCAGACCTCACAGCGGCACACGCTGTGAAGCAGGTCGTTCTTATGAATCACGGCTTCCGGAGTGGTCTACCCCACCCCAGCCCCGGACAGCGAGGGGTGTACGGGCTGCGGGCCCTCGCTCGCGGAAGGCCCATTCCCATCCCTGGCTGGCCAAGCCCCAGTCTCTTGCAGAGGGGAGGGTATGGGGTGGGCTGGGGCATAAGGGACAGGGCGTGCTGACTGTGGGAACGGCGGCCGGCCGCACAGAACCCTCAGGGCAGGGGTGTCTCAGCGTTTTCCCGCTCGGCCGAGCCCTCACTGACGCAGAAAGCCTGTCCCCATCCCGTCCCATTCCTCAGACGGCCAGCGGCCCTGTCCTGGACGGGACGCCGTGCGAGGTGGAGCCCGCTAGGCAGGCTGCACTGTCTCAGTGAGGTGTCGGGAGCCCTGGGTGGGAGACGTGACCTGGCCAGGTGGCCGCAGGTGGCCCGGAACCCTGCGGGCTGGCACACGGTGGCCTGCAGATCAGGGCGGAGGTGGGTGACAGAGGAAGCAGGACGTGCGGGGACACGGGGAAAATGCCCCGCCTGGCTCTGCCCTGACCGCT
>NW_011901084.1:1734-4087 GCF_000151845.1 Pteropus vampyrus | reverse complement strand
AACTCAATAAAATTTGATTACATCTGCAAAGACCCTATTTCCAAATAAGGTTACAATGACAGGTAGTAGGGGTTAGGACTTCAACATATCTTTCTGGGGGACCAATTCAATCCACAGTGGTATATGCTCAAAACTTTATTTAAAAAAAAAAAAAAACAGAAATATGCAATCAAAAAAAATTGAGACCATTGCTATGAAACTCTGGGATAAGTACCATGGGAGATGTAGGCATACATATAACTCTTGGTTTTAGCATACTAGCAATCTGTGGGTAATAGCACAGTTTTATTAATTACCGTAATATACTTTGAAAAGATTAATGTCACAAGATGATTTCTGAGGAAGTTCTAAGGCAGCTCAAAGGAAAAGGGGTCATATCCAGGTGAGGGCTCATGAAAGACTTTGTTTAAGGAGGTGATGTTTGTCTTGAGCACTGAATTACATTTCATTTGGAGAGACGAATACACTATAGGATACATTCCTGGCACTGATATTGTGCCCAGGGGAGGGACAGGAACACTGAATATAGTTTGGTTTAGAATGACAGATAGAAAAATAAGATGAGATCATATTGCAGAAACCCCTGGAAACTAGAAGGAGGATTTTATTTTGTTGTTGCTTTTCTTTTCTGGGATTTTCATTTCTTTATTTGGTTACAATAGAGAGCCACTGGATGTTTTTGAGAAAAATATTATTCTGACGGCAGTGTGTATACAATGGTTAGGAAAATGAATAGGCAAGAGATGGAGGGAGAAACTATCTTAATATTTAAGCCAAGGAGAAATAAGGGCCTAAAGTTTCATAACATCTATGAGCTAGGAAGAAGGGAAGTGATTTTAGGGTTATTAAAAAAAGTAGAAGAAAATAACCTGGCAAGTGATTGTATTGAGAGACAAGTTGGAAGAAGTCAGGGTCTTGAGTAATCAGGAGGCTAGTAAAAATGGTCGTGAAAACAGAGGAATCAAAAGGAAGATAGAGTTTGAGGTTGAAATTTTGGTTTATTGAGATTTAGGCCCACCAAATAAGGATGTCGGGCAGAAAAGAAGAGAAGAAGGTTTAGAGGACATGTATAACATCTGATTAGAGATATAACTTTGTGAGTCATCTGCCTAGATCAAGGTGACAACTAAACTCTGGGAGTGTATTTGCCCTCGAGGAAGAAAGCAAAAAGGAAAGCAGAGATAGTGTGGACAGAATTGGAGGTCTTAATTTAACTGCATTTATTTTTTTTCAGTTATCTTCCATATCCTCAAACAGATTTTATGAATTTACATGCTGAAAGATGCTTTTATAGTAAAAAAGGCATTTGCTCTACAATATATTACTTTTCCCCTTCTCATATGCTAATTGTTTATTCTTTGCCTATTAGGTCAGCTAATTTTAAGCTAATTGAAGTGGACGGCCATGGAAAATTCTGAGATAGGTATGAATTTTGAATAAATACTTTTAAAGATTTACACACACACACACACACACACACACACACACACACAGAGCAAGTATTGTGTTAGGAGCAAGGATATATGGGCAATCCTGAGCTGTAAGAAACCTCTGGTATAGTGAAGGAATTTGCAATCACATAGGAGAGAACAGGTGAAAACAGAACTGAAGGTGTTTGATGGATAGATGACCACAAGACCTCATTATTTAGATAGTGATTGAACGTTTCTCTTTTAATGAATTTGGTTGTGATGAAAAAGCGGGGGAAAGGCAGTAGCTTGCAGGTTTACCAGGGTCAGAGAAAATATATTGTTTTTAATTATGAGAATGTAGGCATAATTACTCAGAAAACAAAACAAAACAAAACAAAACAGGCCCACAAAGGAGGGGAGATCAGGTAGTCAGGTGAGAGAAGAAAACTGAAAGGGCAAGGTCAACAGGAAGTGCAAGTGGATGATGCTGGAGGACCAGCCCAAGGCTTAGCATCCTTTTTCTTTTTGAAGAAGAAGAGAAAATGTGGAAGATAATATGAGGGTAGAGGAAGGAATTCAAAGTAACAGACATTGGATAAACAATTGGTAATATGATGGGACTTCAAAGGGAAAGAATCCTTTAATATGCAAGTAAAAATATCAAGAGAAAAAGAATCAGACTTGTCTCAGACTTTGTTACTATGTTAAAATGTGGAGGTCTGCCCAAAAATCCTCAAAGAAAGAAAGTATTACCCAAAAATGATAGACCCACCCAGAGGTTTTCCATGTATAATGACAACAAATATTTTGGAAATGCAAAGAACTCAGGGATATAGTCCCAGGAATACCTCATAAAAATAAATTAAGAAGCTATTGCAAAGGAGAGGAAAGTTAAAAGTATATTTAAAAAGCAATTAACACATAAGCAAGCATAGTTTTTT
>NW_011901084.1:0-407 GCF_000151845.1 Pteropus vampyrus | reverse complement strand
CTCCTTGACGAAACTAAGCCAAAGGGGCTGATTATCTCAGTGTCCATGGACAGTAAGAGGACTGCATAGGTATATTTGGAGAGAAACTCATTTTGTATTTTAATGGGTGGTGGCTTCTTGCTGGTTCCCAGGTACTGGTACTGGGACACTGACCACCTCCCAGGGAGACAGGTGGGCTGGCTTATGGCTTGAAGTGAGTTGACTTTTTCCCTACCTAGCAATCAATGGGAGGGGACTTACTTTCATCTAAGTGTGTGAATCTCTACCTAGGATGCTTTCCCTCTCCTCTCATGGTGATTCCCTTTCAAGGTACCACTCCTAAATAAGAACTTTGTACTTCACTAGCTGATATACTGCCTCTGCTGGAGTGAGCAAAGACGCTAGCCTTAATGAAAACAAACAAACAA
>NW_011901083.1:3038-3463 GCF_000151845.1 Pteropus vampyrus | reverse complement strand
GTTGGGCCAGAGACCAATTTGGAATTGATTACGACTAACACAGAAGTGCCACTGGTTGGACCTGGACTGGAATGGGGTTGATGGAGAGAGAGGGGACATTCCCAAGGGTTTTTCTTTCTTCTTCTTTTTTAAGTGACATTTTTTCAAATTGGAATAACAGTCTTCAAATGACTATAGAAATTCAAGATGAGGATTGTCTACTTACTACCTCATTATCTAATCAAATCAGGCTATTGGTCCACATTATAATCCTCATTTCTATGTCCACTTAAAAATGGGAGATTCTGCAATAATATTAGAGATCGAATTTTACATCTATCTTCTCACTCGATATTACTCATTAAGTCTTTTTTCCCTATTTCACCCCAGTCTTATTTTTTCCCTTATCTCTCTCCCCTAATTCCCAGCCCTGGTGACTGATCTCA
>NW_011901083.1:0-1940 GCF_000151845.1 Pteropus vampyrus | reverse complement strand
CCTTTGCACATGCTGCTCCCTTTTTCCAAAAGACTCTTCCTAGCACTCTTCCAGGCCAATCTCTTCTCATACTAAGATCTCAGTTGAAATTCTCTGTCCCTGGAGAGTGCTCCCCTGGCCACTGGTCTAAAGTAGGTCCTTCCTGTTATCATCTCTTCCACATCCTTTACGGCGCCGGCCACCATGTGTAGTTATATATTCATTTCCTTTGTGTCCATTTCTCCACTCCGCTGTAGGTGCTTTGATAAAACCACGTGCTTTGCTGGTTTTGTTTACTGCTGTTATCTTCAGGCTCCACATAGGCCGGGCATACAGTAGACGCTGTGTATGCAGTCGATTTGTTAGACACGGCCTCCCACGGCAGGGAGGGATGTTACGTGGAAACAGGCAGAGTCAGAAAGGATTTGGGGACAAGGAGTCGATAAAGTTGGTTTAAGTGGAAGGCTTGTTGGGGAATCAGTGAGAATTCAGGTGGAAATATGGGAAGTGGCGGCTCGAAGCGCCCCTATGCCACAGGTAGGGTTTGGGTTGTGTCCTGTTGGCATTGGGCAGCGATCGAAGATTGGAGTGCAGAGGGTAGATGCATATAAAGCAGAGTTGGGGAGACTCTTCAGGAGGCTGTGGCAACAACGGCTCTCATTTTTGTAGCACCTACGTCGTACCAGACACGGTGCTAAGCACGTTATACATACTGCCTCATTTAAATCTCTTGACACTTCTATGAGGTAGCTCCTTTTTTATCCGCATTTAAGAAAATGAAGGCCAAAAGAGGCAAAGTATCTTGCCTAGGATCACTCAGCTAGAAAGTAGGGGAGCTCAGATTCGGCTACTGCCCAGAGCCCACTGCCCTGCCCCTAGCGCCCACTCTGCTGCTTCTGGATAATCATGCTCTCTGCCACCAAGTGCTTCCCATGTGCTCAGATCTGTGTCCACTCATTTAATTTGATTCGAGCGGGTTGGTGGAGGCCAACGGACTCATTGGTACAAGACTGGCTTCTGGAATAGCCAAGCGGTTCAGAGCTTGGGGGAGCAGCGTGGAGCCAGAAGGACCCCGCAGAGTTCACATCTAGTTCCAGCACCTACGGTTACGAGCTGTCATCGGGTAGGCTACTCGCCACTCTGTGACTCAGTTTCCTCATCCACCTAGTAAGGAGGTCCCTTGAGAAGTCGACATTATAATAGGTGTCAGTTACCAAAAGGTCGTTGCCAGCAGAGAGGTTTAAGGAGAGAAAGAGGATGTCCCAGGCCTGGCACGTAGTAGGACGGCGATCTACACTAGTTTCCTTTCCCTTCGCATCCATGACCAGTGTGGGTAGGGGGACATCCAAGGCTGATCGACAGGGCGCAGTCACTTCTTGGAGTTAGGAAGGGGAGAGAAGGAAGCCTGATGCCCAGGTTGAAAGCAGGAAGCATGATAAAGCCTTTGACAGAAATGGGGCAGCCTGGGCACGGGGTTTGTTACAGGCATTTAAAAAAGAACCATTTAAAAGAGAGAAGAGAAAGGTCCTGACAGCTGCTTGATAAACCCTCACCTTGGTGTGTGGTATCTGACAGAAGCTCCATGGAAAGTAAGCACCGAACATAAAGACATCCCTGTCTGAAGTGAGGAGAAGAGACAAGACGACCTTCGACAATCCTTTCCAATTCTTTAATATTGTGACAAACCTAAAAAATACCACCTAGATGACTGACACTTCTGAAGAGAAAACATGTCACGACAAAGTTCCTCACCGTGGCTTACGGGGAGGGTGCTGTGTGATCTGGCCCCTGACTTCTTCCCCAGCCCCATCTTCCTTAGGGCCCCCATCAGCCTCTCTGTCGCAACCTGACCGGCTTTCTTTCTGACCTTGATACTAGCTTTGCTCCCTGTGGCCACAGAGCCTTTGCACATGCTGTTCTCATTGCCTGGCATGCTGTCCCTGCTCCTCCTATCCGTGCTC
>NW_011901082.1:456-996 GCF_000151845.1 Pteropus vampyrus | reverse complement strand
ATTATGGTGACATTGGTTAACGAAATCCAGTTAAGTTTCAGGTATACAATTTAGCAGTAAAGCCTATATATCTTGCACTGTGTATTCACCACCCATAGTTAGATTTCTTTCTGTCGCCACATATTTGACCCCTTTTACTCCACCTACCTCCCTCATGATTCTGAGTATTCTTTTTAGAAAGTGCTACTACCATTGAGATTTTCAAAAACCAGACATTTTCTGTGTGGGATTAGAAAGTACTCAAGGAAAGATGAAACTAAACTATTGGGTGGAACTCGGACAGCCTCTTTTTTTCAACTGTTTTACAATGGCATTTAACAATTCAATCCCCAAAGCACCCATGTGCCTATCTACATCAAGTGAGCACCAGGGAGTCCCCAGATGGAGCTCTGCCTAAGGACAGTGTCTTGCTGGTCTCTGCAACCCCCAGAGGCACATCCACTCCCATTAATGGAGGCCATTTGACCCAAGTAACAGCCAACCCTCTATTTTCTTGGCAGAGGAGAAAGCCACACTGCAATCATGTGAAATGTGACTAGA
>NW_011901082.1:0-351 GCF_000151845.1 Pteropus vampyrus | reverse complement strand
AACCCTGCCTTGAATCGCAATCTTAATTGGCCAAAATTTGCACAGAGTTTTGTACCTTTGCATAAAAGAAACAATTTCTAGGAAAGACTCACCTTTTAGGACTTCTGTAGAGATTTCCTTCTAATTCGAACCTATCACCAAAGAGTAATTTTTATTTGAGAGACAAAAAAAAATCCAGTTGAAAATCCCAAGATTCAAACTGGACCAAGAGACAGAATAAATAATGAGGCCAGTCCAGAAGTCAAGGATTCAGTGTCTACTTTAAGATGATCAGGATAGACTTTTATAGACACATTTCTTTTTTCTCTCCTAAAAGAATACTGTAAATATTATCCAAAATTCTAGTATAAT
>NW_011901081.1:1297-3079 GCF_000151845.1 Pteropus vampyrus | reverse complement strand
AGCTGAGTATGTTCTGGGCTCAGTTTCTAGAGTGAGCTAGTAATCAATTCTGAGTAACCCTCTCAGCTGTGCCCAGGAGATTCTCAAGATCACCACTGTGCAACAGGGCAGATGCCCTGGATTGAAATAAGCCACTCTAGCCCATTTCTTCACCTGAAGCAGTTCCTACTGGGTTTGAGACACTCTTTTGCTCAATAAAATGGTATGAATCAGCAGGACCGGGGATGCAGGGTATGTGAAGTCCTAGCCCCAAGAGCGAGGGACATCCTAAGGATCTAGAGAGTCAACTTGCTTTATCTTTTTCTGACCCCATCTTACAAATTGGTACTCACAGTTCTTATGGTGGCCATAAACAATCTCTAGCACCTCTGAAATTGCTATAGAGTAAAGCTGACTTCCATTTAAAATAAAATTTGCAAGAATACATATGGGCTTCCTATTCATTGACAAGGCTCTCTCCCTGGCAGAAGTGCCGGCAGTATCTATTGTTCCTTTGTTGAGCCCTCCTCCCTCCCAGTGCACGGACTCAGCACCACCATAGCAGACAGGTCAGCAAACTGTATAACAGAGGTCACTCCACCCAGAGGCTTCCCTGAAACCCTGCCTCCCCCAACTCGAGGCCCGACCCAAGCCACATCCAGGTATATCCTCAGCGAGTCAGGTCCTCCTTGCTGAGCAGTGCCTAGATTCACACTGGAGGCAGCTGGCCTCGGTTTCTGGTGTGGCCTTTTGAGGCAACTGTAAGCACAGCATCTGTGGATTGCTTGCTGAATCTTAATAGGTGGCTCCAGAGGGGTAGAGGCTTGGGCTAAATTTGGCCTACAGCTGAACCCCTCTCAGGATTGTGCCACTAGACACCTACTTCACAAATCCACACTAATAAGACCTGGAGACTTAGGAGCTCTGCTTAGTACATAGAAACAGACACAGAAAGGCAGCCAAAATGGGAAGACAAAGAAGCAGAAACCATATGAGAGAACAAAACAGAGATCCAGATATAATGCAGTGAAGTAATCTAACAGATGCAGAGTTCAAAACACTGGATATAAAGATGCTCAATGAACTTTTGGAAAGTGTAGATAAATTCAGTGAGAACTTCAACAAAGAGATTAAAAAAAAAAACCCATAAAAATGGAAATTATAAAAGGGAACCAGTCTGAAATGAAGAACACATTATCCAAGATGAGAAATACATTAAATGGAATAAACAAAGTGAATAAAGAAGGAGATCAAATGCCCTGTCTAGAGGACAGGAAAGCCAATCAGGACACTCAATCAGAATGGCAAGAAAAAAGACTCCAAGACCGTAAAAATAATTTAAGGAGGATATGGAACACTATTAAGGCTTCAAATATTCATCTGATTGGCGTAACTGAAGAAAATCAAGATGGTGAACAGCTGTTTGAAGAAATAATGATGGAAAACTTCCCCAATCTGGTGAAGAAAATGGACATAAAACCCCAAGAAGCTCACGGAGTCCCAAAAACCGGGAACTCAAAGAGGCCCACACCAAGACACATCATAATTAAAATGCCAAAGGTTAAATCCAAAGAGAGAATCTTAAAAGCAGCAAGAGAAAAGCAGTTAGTTACCTACAAGGGAGCGCCCATAAGACTGGCAGCCAATTTCTCAAAAGAAACTATGCAGGACAGAGGGCTTGGCAAAAAATATTCAATGTGATGAAATTCCAGGATCTACAACCAAGAATACTTTATCCAGCAAAGCTATCATTTAGAGTTGAAGGACAGATAAAGAGCTTCCCAGACAAAAATAAGCTAAAGG
>NW_011901081.1:0-1247 GCF_000151845.1 Pteropus vampyrus | reverse complement strand
CAATTTCTCAAAAGAAACTATGCAGGACAGAGGGCTTGGCAAAAAATATTCAACGTGATGAAATTCCAGGATCTACAACCAAGAATACTTTATCCAGCAAAGCTATCATTTAGAGTTGAAGGACAGATAAAGAGCTTCCCAGACAAAAATAAGCTAAAGGAATTTATCAACACCAAGCCAGTATTACAGAAAATGTTGGAGGGACTTCTTTAAGATGAAAAAACATCCATCAAAAACAGGAATAAAGAATGGTAACAATTACATTCCTATCAACAAGTACCTCGAATGGAAAAGAATGAAGTGCTCCAACCAAAAGATAGAGTTGCTGAATGGATAAGAAAACAAGATCCCTACATATGCTGCCTACGAAAGACTCACTTCAGATTAAAAAACACACACAGACTAAAAGGAAGGGGATGGAAAAAGATGTTGCCTTGATGGACGTAGAGGGTATTGTGCTGAATGAAATGGGTCGGACAGAAAAAGACAAATATCACGTGATTTCACATACATGTGGAATCTAAAGAACAAAATCAACAACAACAACAACAAAAGTGGAAATAAACTCATAGATACAGAGAATATTTAGAGGGATACTAGACAAGAGGGGATTGGGGGGACAAAAAATGGGCAAATAGATTAAGAGGTACAAATGGATAGTTGCAGAATAGACATGGGGATGTAGAGTATAGCATGGGGAAGATGGTTAATAATGTTGGAATAAATATGTAATGGGGTAAAGAGGTACTAGATTTAGTGGGATGACAACTTTGTGAGTTATGTGGATCTCTGATCAATATGCTACATAACTAAAACTGGTATATTATTGTATGCCAAGTATAATTGAAAAAAAAAACCCACATTGAATTGCACAATGTAAATACAAGCAACTAATTGTCTATTATATTTCAATAAAGACAAAAAAAAAAGGTCAGTTGCAATGTAGAATCTGAAACCATATGATTTTTTTGTACTCTGTTGCATTAAAATCCATAAGTCTATCTTGCAATTTAGATCTTTAATTCATGCATGACCTGTAACAAATCATTGATCATTTGAAAAATATTGATTCAACTGAGGAACGTGGATCTCCTATATGGTGACACATTTCAGTATATGATAAAAAGCATATTCATTAATACCATCACTGATCTCATCAGAAAAATCATTAAGTGAAAGATACAAGTTTCCCCCCAATTCTAATTTTTACGGGAAAGCTTAAATTTTATTATTGGCAACAATGATGG
>NW_011901080.1:4322-5988 GCF_000151845.1 Pteropus vampyrus | reverse complement strand
TGAGAAACTGGGAGATCCAATTTAATTTGAATAACAGAGCTAATTTTCTGGAAAGTTCTGTGTAAGACCTGCTGTAGGGATTTCTTTTCACTTCAGTGAGCACTAGTGTGACCTAAGGGAAAAGTAGGGGCTTTGGAGTCAGTAGGCTTGTGCTTGTTCCCAATTCTGCAACTTGCTGTCTCCGTGACTTCTCTGAGCCTCAGTATCCTCATCTATAACATTAGGATGACATAACCAATGTCACCCCAGTAAATTTAATAAAAAATAAAAATAAATAAAATTAGGATAAGGATAACTAATCGCTCATTGTGCCCCTGGCTCACAGGAAGCACTCAGTTATAGCAAACATTAAATTGCTTTCACGTCAAGCCTACTGGGTGACAAGGGGTGAGGTGCTATTTTGTAGTCCAGACCATCTACCAAATCAACAGCTTTCAGACTCTACCATCCATGCTTTGGGCCTTTCCTGAGTCCTTCTCAATTTGTCTCTAAGTGTTGTCACTTTGACTCCGAATGGTGTTAACTCTCTGCTGTTGTTTTCCCATTCAGCAAGGGCCTCCTGACCTAGCAGCCAAGACCGTCCCGGACTTCCTGCCATGTACCCCAACCCTCTCATGTACTGTACCTGCTGGGACCCCTGGAACTTGGGTCCACGGAAACTAATCAAGACCCCTCAGCCACCAAGAAAGAGCTTCACAGGGAAGCCCCAGTAAGGATTACCTGGATGGACCAGGGCCTGGGGGCTTGGGTTCCAAAACAGGCAATTTAGTAGCAAGATCCCAAGAGGGCCAGAAAGCCTAGCTTTGCACAGCTCTCACCAGCCAGCCTCTTGGCTGCACGTTGCTCTTGCCGGTCCTGCCAGGGCTTAGTGTCATCTTAAATGAGGAGTTCTCAGAGTTAGTGCAACGGCGAAAGGGGAGCCTTCAACCAAAGGGCCCATGGAAACTGCCCCTTCAGGTGGGACCAGGAGCTTTGGAAACTGGGGAACAAGCTGTGCTGTCAACCCAGGGACTCCCCAGGACGGTGAACGAGTGCCAAGGCATTTGGTCTGAGGTGACCAAAAACCACCCTGGTTTTAAAGATTCCAGTTGTCAGCCCACATATTTCAATTTGGGGTCACCGTGGGGATCTACCTAATTTGGAAATACTAAAACAGGTTTCTGAATTTCTAATTTCCTCTTTTTGTTATTTATTTTTTACTTTCAGGCTAACTCCTCTTCCTCCAGCTTCAAAAAAACAAAATTTTGTCCAACCAACAACAAAACCGGTTGTCTCCCCAAAGTAAGTATTTTTGTGTCCATGGGGCAGGAATGGTTTGAGGTATGTGAATAAAACAATCTCCCTCAAAGCCTTGGCCTTCACAGCCTTACCTGACCTGAACTAACTGCTGCCAGGAATGTCAGAGAATTGCCAGAACCCACCGTGATTACCCCCAAACCTCAGACCCTACATGTAGATTCTGCGGCCCTCTGCACCCACAGCATTCAGTCACTACAAATGAGCTAAGGTTTCCTGCACTAAGGGGCACAATGCTTGATGCCTGTCAGAGGGGAAGAGCCTCTTGTTGGTGATATCTCATCGTTTACTGATTACTTTCCTGGGTCTAAGATGTTCTGTAAATTGCAGCTCTATTTTTACTTACAAATTTAAATTTTTATTCCTATTT
>NW_011901080.1:0-857 GCF_000151845.1 Pteropus vampyrus | reverse complement strand
AAGAAGGAGGATCTCGTTATCTGTGTTAAAAACTGCCGGTGAGTCAGTTAAGATGAGGGCCGAGCAGTACTGTTGGATTCAGTAGCCCGCAGCTCAGTGACAATGAAGGGAATTGTTTCAATAGAGTGGTGGTAGCACAGCCTGGTCATGACAGGGATCCACTGAATGGCCGTATGAGTGAAATGGGTCCTCACTGCCTGCCTTCTGTGTGCTAGCCCCTGCTGGCGTGATCACACCTGTGGATCTTCTCTAACCTCCACATTAATAGGTGAGCTCAAGTCCGCAGTCACCCAATGCCTCTTGCTGGGAACGACCTCACTAACACCCACAGCTCCAGTCTGATCACTACCATGAGCCCCTGACAACAATGTCCTCCTCTGGCTTTGTAATATAATGAGACACTTTGTGTGTACTTTTTAAATTCTCTATCAAAGACCTTGAGGCAGATGAATCATCTACCTGGTGTTGTGGGAGCAAAATGACAAATACTCCAAGAAGGAGGATCTCGTTATCTGTGTTAAAAACTGCCGGTGAGTCAGTTAAGATGAGGGCCGAGCAGTACTGTTGGATTCAGTAGCCCGCAGCTCGGGCTACTATATTTATGACTTTGTATTTGTATTTATGACTTTCCAGTAACACTCTTCAAGGCAAATTCTTCCCTGAAACAAGCCATCCTCTAAAACCAGTTCGAAGCAGACACACTTGGTTGTCAGCTGGCCTCCAGGCCCTGTCCAGGTGGCGCTGAGCAGGGCTGGGAAGTGGAGCAGCCGGGTGCAGGAGGGCCAGCTACTCCTGGTAGCAGCTGACACAACCTCCAAATAGGACCTGTTCATCAGTCAGCTTCTTACTTGGGCCTC
>NW_011901079.1:2655-4296 GCF_000151845.1 Pteropus vampyrus | reverse complement strand
TGTTTTCCAGAATAAACCAGCACACAGGGGTCACCCCGTCTTCTAGAAAGTCACCCTCGTCTGCACAGCTGCACATGGTGGGCCGTTCGGGGACATGGGACCCCACGCCTGTGGGCTTCTGTCCGGCAGGCACGCCCCTCCCTACTTCCACTTCTGAGGCCCCACATTCGCCGTCCTCCGGGGCGATGGCCACAGTCCCCACACCCGACTCCGGTCGCTCTCCTCTCTCCTTTAGGTGGGACCTGCACTGCAGGTCCCAACCTAAATGTTGCTGTGGGATGGACAGTCCTGTGTGGAGCCTCTTGATGGAGCCGCCGCATCATGCAAGGTCTTTGGTGGCCGAAGTTCACATCCTCCGAGGCACTCCGGCGCGGCTTCAGCGATGTCACTTCGGTAGGCAGGAGAATAAAAAAAGATGGGGTGCTATGGGAATCCCCACGCCTCCAGCTAAGCTCCGTGTCTGCCCAAGCCACAGAATCTCTCTATTCCCTTAGGGAAGTCAGTGATTTTGGAACACCCTTTCGTTGGGGGTCCCCCACCAAATTAAACATTAAAATGAAGATGAGAGTCCCGGCCTCACAAGCACAAACGTGATCCCTGGAAGCACCCTGCAGATAGCTGAGGGTACTTGAAGTCTTACTGCTGGTATTTATAACAACCCAAGGCTTGATTTCCTGAGAGGCAGGAGCAAACGGTCCTTAATCCGATAAATCTCAGGGAGATTGATTCGCCAGCACTTGCTAAAAGAGCATCGAGCAAACTCCACCAGGACAGACAAGGCTGTAAACGCTGCTCGGAGCAGAGATGCTCTTTGAAATGGGTTCACTGCATACGTTAAGCAGAAGCTTCCGGCGGCAGTATGTTTGCCTTGTTTTCTCAGCGGCGATGGCTTAGCTGGAGTCGCCGCATCTTAGAAATAACAGAACTGCCTGGCAGAGAACATTCAGCTCTGTATTTTATCGGTAAACTCGTCTGACCTCTTAATTAGATCTGGATCCGGGAGCCATACTTTTCACCGAGAAAGATGGGAAAACCACCTCCCAGAATAACTTTCCCGTGCGGTTAGCTCTCTCCTCTGCGGCCGTGTGGACCCCGGTGTGTTCTGCCCTCCTGGGGACATCTGGACTTAGATGGCTTCCTTCTGTTGTCGCCGCGTGGTCTGTCTGCTCCAGCATGGCACCACGAGAACAGGGCGATGCCCTGGAGGCAGCTGAAATGCTCCCTTCACCTGCGATTTAGAGCCGACTCTGATGCTGTGTGGGTGGCCTGGCGCGGGGACGAGGGAAACGGAGCCCTGCCAGGGACCAGGACTTTTCCTGATCTGTGTGTCTGCCCTTGACTCTCTTCTGCTGTGGGACTAAAAGTCTGCTGCTCACTCCTGCAAACCTCCGCTGCTGTTTCTACCTCCCTGCCGTGCCATCTCTTGTCTACTCGTGTGTTTCCAGATTCTTCCTCCAGCAGAATGGGGGCTTCCGGCTGGGACACCTCGCTGTGAGCAGACAGGTCTCTCCCTTCCTCAGCCCGGGCTCTGGCCAAACAGGCCTTTCGCACGAAACCTTCGGTTTTAGGGCCTTGGCCGTGATTCCTTCTGCCTTCTGTGAGTCCAGGGGCTGTGTCTTCACAGCCAGAGGCAATTTACTG
>NW_011901079.1:0-610 GCF_000151845.1 Pteropus vampyrus | reverse complement strand
GTCTTAAAGACTCGCAGTTTCTCTCCAGGGATATAAACATTCAGAAAGGCAAACACAGGCTGCAACCAGCCGTCTGAGAGCTGGCGTATGGCAGGCTAGAGCGCAGTGATGGTACGGTGCGTAAGGACACAGGTCTGGGGGCTGGAACACCAGAGTTTGCATCCTGGTCCCGCCAGCTACCAGCTGTGTGTCTGCAGGCGAGTCACTCAGCCTCTCTGTGCCTCAGCTTCTTCGACTGTAATCTGGGACAACAGTACCTACCTCGCAGGGTTGTGGGGGTTAAATAAGCTGATTGGCAAATCGCTGAGAACAGGGCCTGGTACGTAGTGTTTGTTAAATAAATGAAAAAAAGAAAAGGGAATCATACAGGAAGAGTCGGAATGAAGGTGAAAAGGACAGGAATGGCGGTCGACACCACACACTCCTTGCCGCAGGAGCTGATGTGGGGACCGGGGCAGCGAGTGGACTGCACCCAGCGCCTGCCTATGAGCTGGCTAGGATTTAGTTACGCTCCGGGCCACCTTCCGTGCAAGGCAAATCCAGGAGCGCTGGAGACAGATGAGAAGTCGGCCGAGGACTCAGAGCAAGGAATTCGAGTCCACAAAATCCA
>NW_011901078.1:1665-2868 GCF_000151845.1 Pteropus vampyrus | reverse complement strand
TTTATAAAGAAATTTAGACTCCTGTTGTCTTATTTACTCTCCATCATGCCTCTGTGAGGTAGACAGTGTTTACCCCATTTTACCGGTGACGGGACTGAGGCGCACAGACAGTGTCAGGCCGCTAGCAGTGGTACAGTCAAGTCCCAGCTCCCAGCCCAGTTCCTCTTTCACTATCCTGTCTGTCTCCTCTGGGATCCGCCAACAACAACATAAGATTCTACATCCACTGCATTTCCATCTATAACATATGCAAAAGAGTTTGGTTTCCTCCCTTATTGCTGGTGAAAGTTGAACTACTGTCTAAGTATTTATATTGCATTTTCATTAAAAAAAAAAATGCCAGCAAACCCTTTTAAAAAATACCGTCTAACATTGACCCCATCTATCTCGGCAGTCCAGAAATGATAAATGGGATTACTGGGGCCCTCAGTGGAGGCTACCTTTATGGATGTCTCCTCTAACCCAGTATCAACTCAATTGCCTTCAACATTTCTGCTGACCACAGGAAAATGCAAAATGGGCATTCTATTTGCACACTAATTTTACTGAGCCCCTGCATCTTCATAAAATGATAATGTGGGGCTAATAAAAATCGAGCATCTTGGGTGCTAATATAAGCAAATGTTGATGCAGGCAGGTAACAAACTGCTTTGTCATTTAAGAGGCTGTAAAAGAGCATTATAATCATCTTTAGGCAAAATGGATGGGTTGCCTTTGCTTAGCTTTTAGCTTTCATTTGCAAAATCAATTTAAGGTAATGGAGCAGCTCCAAGGTGGTGTGACATGGGACCCCCCCCCCCTCTTCCTGTCACCAAATCCCCAGATTTGTGCAAAGCCAATTAAACATATTCTTGGTGGAGGCAGCAGGGAGGATGAAAGAAGTATACTTGAACAAAGTCAGGACGGAACAGAAGCTGAACGATCAAGACCAAGAACAACCCATAAGGGATGATAAACCTGGAAGTTCATGGAGGATGTTGCTCAAGGGCACATTCAAGTGGAATAAGAACAGCTATACCAGGCTCCCCAGTTAACAGAAGGTGTTTGAAGTCAAATGTGCTTGTGTAGTGTCCTAACACACACACACACACACACACACACACACACACCTTTGTCATTATATCCCTCTGTCATCCACTATGTCCCTATTCATAAAATATTTATTGAACACCTATTCGGTGGCCAGGCACTAGCTATTATTAT
>NW_011901078.1:0-335 GCF_000151845.1 Pteropus vampyrus | reverse complement strand
CTTTGTCATTATATCCCTCTGTCATCCACTATGTCCTTATTCATAAAATATTTATTGAACACCTATTCAGTGGCCAGGCACTAGCTATTATTATCTTTTTTTTTTTTTCCACAGAAAACGAAGGGTAAGAGACATTAAGTGACTTGCCCTAGTTCTCCCAGCTAACGACCTGCAGGGCCTGAGTCCCCACGCATGCACTCTGACTCTGTGGTTTTAACCTCTATGTTGGGGGAGACATCCGTAACCTCTAAGGAGGACAATAATATTATCCAGTTACGGTAGCAATTAAATAATGTTTATTCAGTATTTATTCTGTGCCAAGCACTTTATATATA
>NW_011901077.1:3157-5132 GCF_000151845.1 Pteropus vampyrus | reverse complement strand
GTATCCAAAGAAAATAGCTACCACTGAAAGAAACCATAAGTAACTCAGATGGCTGGTAACCTCTGTCATGGCTCGATTTGATAGGATGGAACCATTTTCCACAACCTTAAAAGATATCTTTATCCTTCTGCCCTTTCTCTTGCTAACAGCCTCCTGATTCACTGTACCAAGAGGATTAGATGCTAGCATCCCACCATGGGGTCACCTGAGGGATGACTCAACCTTATCTGAGGAGAAAAAAAAGTAAGTGAAACGAAACTGATGGTTAGTTATTTGGACTACCCTACAGATGCCTCCACAGACTGGAAACGGAGCCCTGAGGCCCACCATACAGTGCTGGCTCCCATGATCGGCTGGGCACCAGCTATTAGATTGCAACACCTACCACGCCCCCCTGCTAGTTTAGTAATATTTTCCACTACCTGAAACTAACTTTCAGACTCATCCCTGGATTCTCAGCAGTTCTACCTTGCTGCACAGGAATTTTCAGAGTCTCTATGGGCAACCTAAACATGTGGTTTGGGTTTAACTTAAATAATTAGAGTCCATGAGCTGTGTCCCATCATTGCTTTTCCAGGGCCAAAAACATAGAGGATGCTAAAAAAAAAAAATGAAATAAACCAATCTTCCTGCTTTCTGATCAACATTCAGCACTAACTGTGATTATTAGACCAGCCACAAAATATAAGTATTAGGCAGTTTTCTTGCTACTGACCTGGAATCAAACAATGTGATATCAAATACAAGTTTCAATCAAATCTCTTAGGTGGCAAGAAAAACATCTCCATAATCCAGCCAAGCCCCCAGTTTTGGAAAGATGAGGCATTGCTAAATACATTAATATTTTACTTGGTCTGAAGATGACTGGCTCAAGCTTTAAGATTATGAGATGCTAGGAATGGGGGAGCCGACTCTGCACCACAGCTTTTCAGTTTGTGAAGGAAGTGAGCAAAGGCTACAGTCCTACCCTCCAGATCAGTCACGAATCACCACACTTTCACAACCTGCTGGCCAAGAGAATGGACTCAAAATTTTTTGTGTGTGTGGATACAGAAAAAGGCCATTGTTCCTGGTCTGAAAAGTGTAAAAAGTAAAGGCTGGCTCCTTTATATAGAATAACAAGCAAGTATTTGGACATCACACTTCTTCAGACAGACTTCTAGACTAAATAGTAAAGACTAACTAGACCTTGATTTGCAAAGGAAATTTACTAAGGACAGGAAGAAAACAAGGCCATCTGTTGCTGCTACCAGCAGCCTGTGGAGAAGCCCCGGTGAGAGGGGCACAGTACTTCGCCTCCACGGGATTATAACCAAGGAGCTCATTCCAAAGCTATGAAGTATCCTATTTCTGGAGTGAGTTTACAGCAGACAGTTGATAGTAGGTTTAGTATCTTTTGATAAATTTGGACTCCAACAGAGGAGTGTCCACTGAGAGTACCCCAGGTGCTTTTCCTGGCACCTGGCACAGTAATGAGTAGCCATGACAGGGGCAGAAGAGTGGGATGGTGGCCGGGTTACAGAGGCTTTAAATACTTTCAGGCCAGTGATACTCAAGGAATCTGGTCACACTACACACATCACCATTCAGTGAACAAGGGGCTGTTATTCATGTGGACTCCTTGGGCACTCATCCATCTAGACATATCTCCCCTCATCCCAATTCCAATGTCACCTCTATGTGAAGCATTTGTCAGAATGTTATTCTCTGCACGCTCCCACTGCCCTGTGCCCATCCTTCTTTAGCTCTTTACCGCATTATTATTTTTATTTATTTAACAACTATTTATTGAGTTACCTACTAAGTGCTAGGCATTATTCTTAGCCCTGAGGATGTTTAGCCCTGAGGATGTAGCAGGACTGAGTCCCTTGAGGACAAAAAAGTTGTATTCTCTTGGTATATGTCACAGTTTTGTCTTAGCATTTACTATAAACCTCGTGAGTGTGTCACAGTTAACCTTGGGTAGGAAAGGTCA
>NW_011901077.1:0-722 GCF_000151845.1 Pteropus vampyrus | reverse complement strand
CAATACCCCAAGGCAAACTGTCAGATATTATTAATTGAATTTGTCATCAAGCTATTCTTTTCCAAGATCATGGTGTGAACCTGTACAATTCTCATGTGCAGGGACTTTGGAGACACTATGTAGTGATAATTCTCAGTTGCCAGGACAGGGCTAAACTAGGTTCTGTTTTTTTTTGTTTTTGTTTTTTTAAAAAAGAAGAGCTGCAACTTAGAATTTCATGGGTAAACAGTTTAAATAAAAATTGCATGTAAATGGTAAACCAGCTATCTGGAAAACTATCCAGAACAATGGCAGCTAAATAGATAGATAGATAGATAGATAGATAGATAGATAGATAGATAGATAGATAGATAGATAGATAGATAAATTGTGTGTGTGAATGAATGAATGAATGAATGAATGAATGTTTTACCATGACATAATACACATTTGTCCCATAATAAAATAGCATTGATTTCAAGGCCTCCTAGATGCCTCAAAGCATGTACTTTTGGCTCATATGAACTCCCATTCGATGGTAAACCTGTTGACAGGGGTAAGGAGTGTGTTCCCTATCCCTTGGTTTCTGTGTCTCCATCCCAAATCCATACTTAGTGCCCATGACACACTATACATACTGTGTTGATAACCAACTTCACATGTCATTTCTGATTCCCATTTCCTTTCTAGTCTTCAGTCTCTGGAAGAACCTTTAGAAAAGTCTTCTATGGTAAAAATGGTAG
>NW_011901076.1:3510-4943 GCF_000151845.1 Pteropus vampyrus | reverse complement strand
TGTGTGTGTGTGTGTGTGTGTGTGTGTGTGTGTGTGTGTGTGTGTGTGTGTGTGTGTGTGTGTGTGTGTGTGTACAGCCTCCCATGTCAGGCATGGGTGGTTCTGAGCTGGGGAAGGGGGAGTGAAACACAGCGTTTATAGGACTTGTGTGTAAGAGAAGTCATATCATTTTCCCTACGCTCCAGGTCTGGGCAGCCAAGAAATAAAAAAAACTAATGAAATTAAAGAAAAAAAAATGACTCATGTGAAATCATTTAATTGGAAATTTTCTTTTTATATACAGAAAATAAAAAATTTCAATTAATTTCTTAATGGAAACACTTTCGTAAAACTGACAGTGTTTCAAGACTGTTTCCAGTGTGGCATTCTGAATTCATTGGGTTAATCAAGCAAATTAAAGTAAATGGAGCAGGCTTTGCTTTCATTGTACAGATAAAGGGGACAAAGGGTAGCAGGAGACAAGGACATCTTCGTTTTCTATCCTTAGTTTTTACTTTGTAATACTAAGCTTGCTTTAAACCAGATCAAACCAAACCAAACCAAACCAAACCAAACCAAACCAAAACAAAAAACAAAACACCTGTCTTATCTACTTCACAGGGAAAAAGTTTTCTACAACAAAATGTAAGGCATCATTATAGATGGTCCCCAACATCTGAGGTGCTGGTGGCCCAGGGCTGAGGGTAAAAGAGAGTCCTTGAGTCCTTTCTTTAGAATTTTTGCATTTGTGTTAGTAAGCAAGGTTGTTGAGTTTTAGTATTAAAGAGAACGGCTGTACTTCCTATCTTTTGCTATCATTTGGAAAGATTTAATAACACTGTAATTTCCTACTCAGGTTAGAAAGAACCCATCGGGACCTGATGCTTTTATCAGCAGTATCTCCTTTGCCATCTTCCCAAATTTCTCTTTGGTAACTGATTTACTTGTTTTATTCTAACCCCTCTTGGGTCAGTTTTGGAAATTTTGCTCAAATTATTTATGCCATCTAAGTTTTCAGCCTTTTTCTTTTCGTCATAGAGTGGCCCTTATTCTTCAGTAATCCTTTAACAGCATCTGTGTTAATGATTAGGCTTCTTTTTTCATTCCTAATTTTGAATATTTTGCTTTCTTTTCCTTAATCAAGCTTAAAGAAATTCAACTATTGTATGGTCTTCTTCTTGCCAGATTGTTGTTCTTTTACTGTTTCTTTAAGAAGAGTGATAAGTTCTTTTATTTTTGTTTTCCTCTCTTTTAATTAAAACACTTATGTCTATGAATTTTCCCCTGACCAGAGTTGTAGGTTTCCAGGTCTTGGTATGAAATACTCTCATTTTTGTTCCTTTTAGATGTCTAAAATTTTTATTTTGATATTATTCCTTTTCTTTGGCCTGATTAGGTAGGATGTTTTATTAATTCTTGGTTATTTTAAATTTTATTAAAGTATTCTCAGAGAA
>NW_011901076.1:0-610 GCF_000151845.1 Pteropus vampyrus | reverse complement strand
GGAAAACAGTGAGTGACCCAAGTTATCTGTACGTAATTCTCAGCCATGAATGAAATACGTGGAGGTTAATACGTTCTCTGTCATCTTAAAACATTTTTGTTTTATTTTCTCATCATCATCCATAGGATTACCTTTAATTTTCTCATCCATATTTCATCTTACTGAACTTTAATGGATTATACAAACATTCCTCCTATAATAATATAGGAAGATAGGTGACAGAGAGGGTACCAAAAAGAGAGAGGGGGATGCTTCCACGAGGACACTTGCCTGGGCTACTAAAAGGCCTTTAGGCCTTACTATGAAGAACGAGACAAATAATTGCCTGAGTTAATATCATCCTTTACCTCAGTAAATTACTGTGAATATTCTCGAAGAACAGTACTGCTTTATAGAACCAGATACCACATGGTGACAACTACGTGGTGGAAAGACTTCTCCTAAGATCTGCGCAGATGAAGATGCTCAGCCCACCAGTCAGAGACAGCACCGGAACAGAGAACTTTATTTCACATGATTTAGTTAAAACTGCTTCCCAAATATAGGCCTGTACTTGGATGTGTCAATTGGATCGATTTTCATTTGAATGCGGATTTGCCAGAGAGTGTAA
>NW_011901075.1:4136-4812 GCF_000151845.1 Pteropus vampyrus | reverse complement strand
TGCCGACCGCGAGCTTGCCGAGGACAGGCACGGGGCCCCCGCTCCAGCAGCTGCACACGCCGTCCATTCAGGCAGCCTGTGGGGATGGGACCCTCCGGGCTCCCTCCGCATAGGACAGACCACGGGCCTCTCCAGCCGAGCCCCCCGCCTAACCGCGCCCCCACCAGCTTCCCCCCGCTTTGCTCCTTGTCAAGCTGCCCGCACGGCAGGCTCAGGCAGACGATCCTCCCGCTGCTCCTTGCTCCCTCGGGAATCTACCTATTACGATGTCACCAAGACTAATTTGGGGCTCCCTGGGCTGGCCACCCCGAGGCCCTCCTCCAGCTGGAGAAGCAGGTCACCTCCCAGGCCCCTGCACGCCCGTACCAGCCGCCGGTAGAACCAGCCTGCGGCGTGAGCCGACTCGCTGAGCACGCTCTGTTTCCCGCCGAGTCTGCACTCGAGGGCGTGGCGGTCCCGGTCGGCCACCGCCCGCAGGGCCCGCAGGCCCTTCTCCATCAGGCTGGCGGGGGGACTCGCGCTGGGCTTTGGTGGCCGGCTGGTCTCCAGACACAGCATCAGGAGCTGGGGACAAGGGACCGAGGACCAACCCAGTGGCGACTAGGTGACCTCTGGAACAGGGCGTCGGGGGAGGGCAGCCTGGACCCAGCAGCGGCACAGACGGGGCAGACCGGCC
>NW_011901075.1:0-794 GCF_000151845.1 Pteropus vampyrus | reverse complement strand
CGTCTTTGTACGTACACATGATACTTCCCTTCAGCCTGGACATTGAGCATCTCTTGTGGCGCAGGACAAGGGACGTCGAGTCCTCTCAGGTCCCCTATGCCTAGACACGCCTCCTCCTGACATTAGAGGGGGGAGAACGGGGCGCACGGTTCGTCGTTGACTCGCGTAGGCGGCAGCTTTGCATCTTCGTTTCCCTGGTTTCCTTCGTGGCAGAGGAATAATCATGTCGGCGGCGATCTTCCTTGGCTCCGAGGTTCCTCGGGGTCTGGCCGTCGGCGAATCGGCCGGGCCTCCCCGTCTGGCAGCACGCGGCCGGCTCCGAGCACGACCTGGCTTAATATCTAGCCCGTTCATGTCACCCTGTGAGATCACTTTCCCTAGAACCCCCTTTTCATCCATAACTGCGACCCACAAAGTCATCCTAATGTCGGGGGGAGGCAGGGAACTAAAGCGTTACATCGGGCCACATTCAGAGACGGCAAGGTGCTGATCGGGGCTGCGGCCAGGCCGGGGGTGGGGGGACAGCTGCGGGACAAAGGGAGGTTTCTGCTGGGATGGCTGACAACCCGTCCCCACACCGTGAAGGGGAACGGCGTCTTTAAGCGCTGCCCTGCACAAAGCAAATCACTCAGTGCCTATGGCCGAGGCCGTGGGGACCCAGGCGTGAGGGCCGGGCATGGCCAGCGGCCTCTCATGCCACATGTTCGCACCTTTTCAGGCTGTGTCCTCTCCCCGTCCTCCCTGCATGTCCACGTCGAAGGAGATGGGAGAACGACTGGACCCCACACCCCGAT
>NW_011901074.1:3260-7074 GCF_000151845.1 Pteropus vampyrus | reverse complement strand
CAGTAACTGTCTCCTGAATGTTACAGTCTCTTAACTCAGGTCCAGACAAGCAGAAAGCCGTGAGGTCTCTGGGATGGCAGGTGCCCAGCAGGTCCCGGGACTGGGCGCCCACCACGCTTAGAGGCAAAGTGTTTTCGTTCCCACCGCCGAACCCTGCCCAGGTGGTCGCCAGGCCATCACTGGCAACGGCGCGAATGGCCCCCTTGTAGCAGAGGCCCCCCAAAGAGGGTTGGGCAGGTTTGCCTTTGGAGGCGGGGGCCGAGGCCCTGCCCTGCTCTCCCAGGCCTGGGACCGGGGTCGGGGCCATAGGAGCGGCTCCCCCTCTTCCCGGTTCCAGCTACTTCCTGCCTCCCACTCCCGCGCCCCAGTTTTCACGTGACTCCGCAACAGGAGGAGGCCGTGCGTGTCCCCAGGAGCCCGGCGGGCTGAGCTCCGCGCTCATCTTTGTGATTCTGAGACCAGCTTGTCTGCCCCAAGTTGTTAGTTTGCACACATGACTTGACTTTAATTAACAACAAACCAACCACAAGCTTCTACAATAAGCTCTGAAGCCAGTTTCTTCCGCCAACCTCAGGATATTAAAGGCAGCCTTTGGGGGCTGTGCAGGGAAATTAGACACCAGCATTAAGATGTTCCATTAAGAGGCAGGACAAATGGCTTCAGCCAGCCTCTTAGAGCAAATGCAGCTTCTCAGGGGTGAGCAGGCTCGAGCAAGGACAGTTGACAGCGCGGCTCAGATGAAGCAGAGCAGAATTCCACATTGGGGCCCACTGTCCTTCCAGAGGAGCTAGGGTTGACAAGAGCGAGCGGGATGGTCCCCTGGTAACACAGGGGTGGGACCAAGGCAGGGCAGCCTCACCGGCTTAGCAACTGTCATTGTCTGTAATCATACGATGCCCCTAAACAGCCAACTCCAAAGAAAGGTCACAGCTTATTGAAATGGTGCATTTTGGTAAGAGTTTGCTGACTCTTTCCTGTCCCATCAACCAATCACCAGTTGGGTCATCCAATGAGTGGTTTATTGGAGAGAAAACCAAATTTGTTAAGAAAATTGCTTGCTCTACAGCAGGGGTCTGCAAACCGCAGCCTGGGGGACGCCCCTGGCTTGTTGCCCGTTTGTGTAAATAAAGTTTTATTGGCACAGAGCCGAGCATGTTCATTTGCATATTGTCTGTAGCTGCTTCCACAGTGCAGTGGTAGCTATCAAATAGTGGATAAACCATTCGACCCTCAAATAGTTACCATCGGACTCTTGATAGAAAAAGTCTGCCGATCCCTAATCTAAATAACCGTTCAGTTTAAGGGTGGATTTGACAAGCAATATGCCAGAACGGTACATTGAAGCTCACAAAATATTACTGAGGGAAACTGAAGGAAAACGAAATAAACAGAGTGATAGGTTGTGTTTAGAGGCCAGAAGTCTCAAACTCGCCAGCATGTCGCTTCTCCTCAAATCGGCCTGTAATACCACACAGTCCTGATCCAGAGCCCGGTGGTCTATTTTTTTGGTAGAAATTGATAAACTGTCTCTAAAATTTGTATGGAAATGAAAAGGCTCTAGAATAAGAAAAACAACCCTGAAAAAATTATATTTGGAAGCCTCATACTACTTGGTCTCCGGATTTATAATAAAGTTACAGTAATTGAGACAGTATTGTATCGGCATAAAGATGGACAAATAAATCAGTAAAAACGCATAGTCAAGAAAGGGATCCATGTACATGTAAGTGCAACCAATTTCGACAAAGGTGTAAAGCCAATTCACTGGGGAAAGTGATTTCTTTTTTTTAATAAATGACGCTAGAACAATCGGACAGCCATAGGTAAGCGAGCACTTGGTTGGCCAAAGTGCTCTGACTGCTGAAAAAGGCCTAAGAAAATGCGTGTTTGGGGAAATCGTTTGCCTTCTCTATGGTTCTTTATACTAAGGAGCTAGCAAAAGTTTCTCCAAGAAACTTTACTGATTAGGATACTCATGTGCAGAAACATGGATTCTTAGAATGAAAGCTAAACAAGATACTGGACCATCTCATCTCTGCCCCATACTCTACAGCAGTGGCCTTCAACCTGTTCGACACCAGGGACCGGTGCTCCCGTGAGCATCCAGTGCCTGATGATCTGAGGCGGAGCTGAGGGGTGATGCTGGTGCTGGGGAGCGGCCGCACACACAGATGGAGCTTCGCTCGCTCACCTACCCACCCACCGCTCACCTCCTGCTATGCGGCCCGGTTCCTAACAGGCCATGGGCCCATACAGGTCCATGGGCCAGGTGTTGGGGATCCCTGCTCTACCAGAAAGGAAGTAAGGCTCATGTCAGTTGAAGAATTTGCCAAGGTCAGTTAAGAAATGGCTGATAGAAAATTTAAATTCAAGTCCGGCTGGAGAGGACTCTCAAAACTGAGTAGGACTTTTCCAACACATAACAAAACAACCAGCCCAAGAGCAGGATGGCAGAAAAGCCCCTGGCTTCCCAGGCGAAGCCCCTGCCTTGTGACAGGGGACCAGGAGCCCTGGGACCCAGCCCCGAGCAGAGAGGTCGCATGGTAAGAAGCTTCAGTGTTACCTCGTAGTTGATGGTTACGATGAAATCCTTGATGTGGCTTTTCGGTGCCGGAACGGGCGGGAACAGCGTGGCCCATAAGCGACATCTGAAACTAGAGAAAAGGAGGGAGTTAGGTGGCACGGGCACCCTCTCCTGTCCTTGCACGTTTCCCTAAAAGTAGACCCAGTTGATTCCCGCTGTTTCGTATGTTCGAATCTTTATTGAGCGAGATTTCCAGGTGTCGCCGTGGCACTGATCGCTGATGGCCTCGGGTGCTGCAAGGCTCTGGCGTGGCTCCTGGGTCATCTAAGGTCATCCGGGGAAGACAAAATGGTCATCACTCCACGTTGGCGCGTGTCACTAGGCCTCACTTCTGAAATCGGGGAGTCCGTGCATGGCCCACCGTTACTTCCAGGCCGGCTAGTGTCCCTTCCCCTTCGGTGCCGGCCCACAGGGCCCATTTCCTCTTCCCTCTCCGAACTGCCCACCCCGACGCAGAGATGCTACCGAATATAACATTCGAAACAGCGAGGCCCATTAAAATCAAAGCCGAGACTACGCGAGGGCTAAGAACGTGAAGCCTCCCGCATGGCACCGCCTCGCTGAACGCTAACGGGTGACGACGGCTCGTGGGGCCGTTCGCAGGCTCTAAGCAGGGCCAGAATCTGCCACCCGTGGACGGACGACTAAATGGCCAGGGGAGGCGTCGGCACCCTGTCACCAGGGTTCATAACGGGGAGGAACGGTAGGGATTCCGGCCCCCAGTGGGCTGCCTTCTCTTAGCCGAGAAGTAAAAGGTGTGTGATGGTGACTCAACAAGGACAGCTGAGCGTCGAGAGGCGGGACAAGGAACGCAACAGGCACCACTGCGAAAACCCCCCCAGGAAGGAGCAGGCGGGAAGGGCGGTGCGGGCCAGGGCGGGGTGTGCCCGTCCCGCTTCTGCAGATCGATCTCCTGCTGGCCTTTCTCAGTCTTTGATTCGGTCCACACCCATCCGGAGACAGCTGTCCACATGACACACAAGTGCCGTCTGTTCCATCCGAGAGCAAGAGAGTGGAGAGTCCCTGAGACCCCACGGAGAACACCCGAGTGTAAAGAATACCTACCTTCTACAGGTGAGCGAGAAGACGAACAGGAAGCAGATGGCTGCCGTAAGCACGATGAGAAGCCATTCCGTCCAGGCCTTCTGCTCGTCACTTCCTGATAGAAAAAAAAAAGAAAGGAAGAAAGGAAGAAAGGAAGAGTCAGAATCAGTGACAGACGAGAGAAAT
>NW_011901074.1:0-2190 GCF_000151845.1 Pteropus vampyrus | reverse complement strand
AAGAACGAGCCAGGCAGCCATGGTCTGAGGACAGTGGCGCTGAGACCCGCCATGGCGTTCGAACCGCCGTGCGTGGGGAGGAAGAGGCCCCCGTCCACACTCCGCCATCCGTCGTCTCTGCAAAACAAGAGGTGAGTGTCGGCGGGACTTCAGGTCCGTGTAAACAGAATCAGACGTCCCCGGCTCCGGAGTGCGTCAACCCCGACCGTTCAAGGCGTCGAGAGGGAGCGACGTCTGGAGGCGTCGACGCTGGCGATGGCCGCTTCGCCGCCGTCTGTCGCTCTCCGGCCTGCGGAGAACGCTCACTCCGAGCGTGTTTCCTCCTCCCCAGAGCGTGGGTCTCTCCCCGCTGCCCCTTCCTGCCCCTTCCTGCCCCTTCCCGTCCTTTCTCGAATGCATGAGCCTTCGTCCCGGGTCAGCCTTCACTCCGCTCCGCTGTCTCTCCGAACTGTCACCGAATAACTTCTTCCTTCGCCCCCCAGGATACTGTCTTGAGTACAGGCTTCCAGCTTCCAGCTTCCCCAGCTCAGGAAACGCTTTCTTCATCACCGGCGCCTTCTTCCCGTTCACACCCGAAGGACCCTTGGTTTCTTTTCCCAAGTTCATTTTTCCTGAACTCTCTCCTGGATTACAGACTTGACAGTGGCTCCCAGGTGGAAACCCAGCGGTTGGCTTTTACCCAAATGTCCCTGTTCCTCAGCGACAATTCCTTCCCCCTTCTCCCCGAGGCTGGCCCCTCCGCTCAGCCCTGGCCCTGGGGCATTTCCCACCACGGTGTTCTTTGAACTTGGACAGGTTCGTTCAGCGCAGCTTCGTCTTTTCGTGCCATGCGCTCCTCTCCCACGCCTTGTTCCTGGCCCAGCCCCGACACACGGCTTTGGGTTCAGACTGTACCCTGCTCAGAGGTGAAACCCGCTTGCATGTGTCCCAAAGCGACACCTCTGGCGCCCAAGTCTTCCCAGTGCCCGGCCGGACCCCGGAAGTCGCCGTGATCCTTGCCATTCTCACGACCCTGCCCCCCTTCCCTGCCGTGAAGGCGGCTCTCTGGGCCTCGGTTCCCTCACGTAGGAAACGAGGGAGTGGAAACGTCCGACCCTTTAGCTGCCTCCCTGTCCGGCATCTTCTCGTGCCGCTCACTCGATCCAGGCTTCGTCATTTTGCGTACACTTACCTTTAACAACACCGATCTCAGAGAAGCAGTATATCCGTGTTGCCGAAAGTTCGAAAGGTGTCATAACGTATAAAAACAGAAATTGCTGGTGACCAGAAGTAACTCAATAGCTTACGTCATGACATACTTTTGCATTCACTTTTCCTGAGTGCTCACAGGTAGCAGCCACTTTGCAAAGTACTTAACATACATTCCCAGTTCAGGTGTCACAGCAGCGCTTCCCAGGGGGACACTCTTCATGTTGCTGTTGAAGAAACTGGAGTAGGCGGGGCGGGGGTGGGGGACTGAGTCAGATGCGACACTCGGCCGGCAGATGGAGCTCGGATTCCAGCCCGGGACAAGCGGAGCGGTCACGCTTTTAACAGGGTCAGACGTACCACCCACGGCCCACCATCCCCAACCGAGGACACGCCGCACGGACCAGGGTGTCACTTAACGCAACCTCAGCATTTCTTCGTCATTGATCTCCCGACACCGACCTCCCTTCCCACGTGACTGCCCTGCCAGGCGGCCCTGCTTCGCCCTGTGTCCCCACTGTTGGATGTGGCTAGGTTCGCAGGCCGCGTCCCATTCGAAGGGGGCTGCCTGACAAACTACCATGTCTCCTGCCTTTTCCAAGGCTGTGGATGGGACCGCATCACTTTATTAAAACCCTGTGGCCTAGTATTAAAAAAAAAAAAAAAAGGTTTAACGTATTTGCATCATTATTTTACAAAGTCACAGCCAGACTTTGTAAAATGATCGAAAAGAGAGCCACACGGAGGCGTCCCGTGCTTTTTTTCGAAATCCCGCAGACGCTCCGTGGTTCTAGGAGTAGCAGTCGGTTCTCTGGATTGTACCCGGGTGTCCTGAGAAACCGAGTTTCGACCGCACGTGCTCAGAGCTGACATGAAGAGCAGCTGGGACCAACTAACGCCGTCTGTCCAGAATCCATCTCGCTTTACTTCCCGGTCGGTTTTCCCAGAAGGGGTCGTCTCCCCAGCATCGTCTCCCCATCTCTGAAACTGAGCATCGCACAC
>NW_011901073.1:4149-4888 GCF_000151845.1 Pteropus vampyrus | reverse complement strand
CCTATCTCGATCCCTGGGATATTTGTGGGTCTGTGACTTTTCGTTGGGTCTCTGAAACAAACTTGGGTTTGAGTCGCACCAATCGGAAAAGCACTGGATGGGAGATGAACGGAGATTCTGCATGCTTAGCACGATGCGTGGGACACGGCGGCTGTTACCGGCATCCCCGCGGAGTGCAAGCGCAGGAGGGCGGGTAGAAACGCCGCTGGCCTCGCGCTCTGTTGCATTCCTGGCGCCCCGCACAGTGCGCGGCACGTAGCCGTAAACTATTTGTTGAATGAATGAGCGATGGCTGACCTCACCGGGATTTTAGAGGCCGGGCTGCAAAGGAAGATCATTCCGATGGCACCGTTTCGCCGCGACCCCACGGTGCCGCCCGCGACGCGCCAGGCTCCGCGATGGCGTTCGGGTGGGCACGCGGGTCCCTCGGGAGCAGGGCGGGGCCGGCTCGCCCGGGGCAGGTCGGCGCCACGCCCAGCGCCTCTTCCAGGGTCGGATCGGGGGCGGCACCTTGATTTCCGCCGGTTCCCAGGCCCCCGCCGGTTCCCGGGCCCCCGCCGGTTCCCAGGCCCCCGCCGTCAGATCGGCGCAGACGGGGACCCAGCCCGGGGGTACGCCCCGCGGCGCGAGCCGGGCGCTTCCCTCCGCGCGGGGACCGCGCCCACACTAGACATGGCCCCTGCCGGGCTTCACGCCTCAGGGCCGCGCCCAGAGCGCGAGGCCGCGTCGCGGTGTCTGG
>NW_011901073.1:0-334 GCF_000151845.1 Pteropus vampyrus | reverse complement strand
TCCATCACGTCCTGGCGTTCCACTCAGTCGAGGCAGGAAGTCCTTAGGGAAACAGAATCTTCCGGAAGCCCCCAGCAGGCTTCTGCAGAGAGCCCATGTCAGTCGCGCCCTGGCTGCTGGCGAGGCTGGAAGGTAGACTTCTCGGTTTTCCTGCCCTCGTGGAGGAGACGAGTCTGGTGGGGTGGGGGGCTTGCCTCTTGGCAGGCAGCCCACCAGGGCGGCTCGGCTGCCGCGTGCCAGGCGCTTTTGGGGAAGACACCGCCTGTCTGTGAAAAACCGAGTCTAGTGGGACCTGCTCAGTTCCCCAGGACATTCTCACACCTTCACGAGCACG
>NW_011901072.1:2555-7861 GCF_000151845.1 Pteropus vampyrus | reverse complement strand
ACTGGCCTTTTTCTCCCTGGCCGTTCTGATTAAGCCAGCCAGACGTTCCTGTGGAGTCAGCCCCAATGCAGACCGAGGACCTTTTCTTCTACTCTTAAAAAAAAGTAAGCGCCCTTCTCCCCTTTGACTGTGCAAATGAGGCCGCTGGCTCTCGACGAGCTCTGGTATGTGTCGTTCATGCGTGCAAGCACAAGAGAGGTGACAGCACAGCGGGACCACGCCCGTGGTCACAGTGTGAACACCTGGGTTCTGGCTCTGGCTCTGGCTCTGTCACTAACTGTGTGGCTCACAGCAAGTCACACCCACCGTGTGCCTCATTCTCTCCATCTCTAAGATGAAAACGATGTCTTTCCTTTACCTGTCTCACGGGGACTTGTGGCATGCGTATGGCATTTTTAACCCTTTGGAGCAGTTATATGACTAGAAGACAATGCACTCGTTTATTTATGAAAAAATGTTTTCGAGGGCGTACTATGTGTAGGCACTCGGTACGTATATTGCGTGAATCATGATTAAGTGATGTTCTGACTTTTCTTTTTTATTTATAAAGATTCTGTAACCTGTAATAACTATGTAGTGCCAGATGAGTACGAGACTAATCAGACGGGATCATGTCAAATTATATAAATGTCTAAACACTATGCTATATACCTGAAACTCATATAAAGTAACATTAAATGTCAACTGTAATCAAAAGTAAATAAATTTTTAAAAGATTATATAACCGAGTTATAGGAAAAGAATTCAGCCTTCATCACAGTCTTCCGTATGTTCACGTCCGTGTCCTTGTAGATGTATACTTTCACGTAATTGCAGTTATGGTGTACGTGAAAAGGTATACTCAACGCATCAGCATATCTATCATGTTGCGACTTTAATGACTTTATAACATTCCCTCCAGTGGATATAGCATAACTTAGCCATTCTCGTTATTGTAAGGAAAAAGTGCTTTCGCAATATCGTCCGTAAGTTGCTCTCTTCCCCCTCCGTGTCTTCTCCTCCCCCGGAGCCTCATTACCCGCGACTGCATCTGGTTTCCAGTCGCAGAGTGTGTTCTCTTAATCTGGACCCTGTTTTATGTCGATGTGTTTTGTGTCCCTTCCCAAAATGACGGTACATCCTCGGAGTGTGGAGCCCTCGTCCCGTGCCGCCTCTGTGCCGGGGCCTGCTACTGAGCGAGTGTGGGGCCCCCTGCTCCTAGTGGAACTGGGCTGAACTGTGACCTAGTCAGGCCCTTTCCTCCAGGAGGTAACCTTCTAAGACAGGAGTCCTCAGCCCCCGGCCTGCAGACCGGTACCGATCAGTGGGCTGTGAGGAACCGGGCCGCATAGCGGGAGGTGAGCGGCGGAGGAGTGAGCGAAGCTCCGTCTGCATCTGCAGCCGCTCCCCAGCGCCAGCATCACTGCCTCAGCTCCGCCTCAGATCATCAGGCACTAGATGCTCATGGGAGCACCAGGCCCTGGTGGGAAAAGGTTGGGGACCGCTGTTTAAAACATGCAATAAGCTGGGCCTGTAGACATTCTCTAGTTCTCCCCTCAAAAGAAATGATGGCAAGATTCCTCACTCCACACTTTGTGTTCAGGTGTCACTTTATTCTTCATTGCAACCTTTTATATTTTTGGAAGGTAGATGATTTAAATTGCTCCTTTGTGACAAGTAAGCAAAGTGCAGGTAGTTCTTGCCTTTTTAAAAAGCAGAGGGTGTGTTTGAGGTAGCAGCTAAGATGCGGCATTTGATGATCCTGCCTTTCCGGGCTGTGTTATAGCCTCGTGCTTTGTGCTCGGTGAGCTTCCTGCTCACCGTCTTTATGCTGTGGGTGCAATTTGAGATCCGTTTCCAAGAAACTGTCTCATTTCAGAATCCCATCTCTACATTCGGTTTACTTTGCTTTGTTAAAACAACAAGAACAAACAAACAAAAAACAGAACAAAAACCTCACCAAAAAATTTTTTTTCAGGGGACTAAATCATTTGGATTGGACAGAATCATTGATATTTGGATCCTTCTGCAGCCAGAGGAAGAACGGAAGAAACGTGAGTACCCTGCTGGCCACCGTGCAGTGGACGGAAGCCCGGCAGTGACGAGGGATGGGATAGGACGGGCTTGTTCTCAGAGATCTTACCTTCCCTCTGGACGTGGGTGGAGCTGGTGTCTCCTTTTCCATCAAGACTGGGATGCTCAGGGCCTCCTGTTTCAGAGGAACCGGTAGCTCTTCCCAGGTCCTTCTTTCAGGAGTCTACATTTCTTTCGGGCTGTCTTCCCTCCCCGTCTCCCCGTCTGCCTGGGCGACTTGACGCATTAACACTCCTCCGTGGGCCCCAAATGATCACCGCTAGTATTTCTCGAGCACCGTCCTTTCATTACTGTGCTATTTCAAATCCCTGCGACGTTGGGAAGGATCTCAAGTGTAGGGCTTTTGATCGTCACTTTGGAGACGGAGAGGCTAAAGCACAGGTCATCTCACCGACTTGCCCAGGGTCACACAGCAGCCTAGTGAGGCAGTCGGGACTAGACCCTGCATCTCCCACCTGTCGTGCAGTTGGTTAGGGACGTGGAGCCGCTGCCGCCATTGCCAGTGCCACCTGGCCCACGGTAACCTGTGTGTGTCCTCCTTAGGAAACCTCGTGATTAAAGACAGGTTTATTAGAAGATGGGTGCACAAAGAAGGCTTTAGTGGCTTTAAGAGATATGTGAACGCAGCCGAGGATAAGGAACTCGAAGCCAAGATTGCCGTTGTTGAAAAGTATAACATCAGGATTCCGGAGCTGGTGGAAAGGATAGAAAAATGCCACATAGAAGACTTGGACTTCGCAGGTAAGGGCACATTCCATCCTTTACTGCCACCAGGAGGAGGGTTACACGGGCTTCTGCCGCGTCTTGCCTGTGCGATTATCTCGCGTGACCACGGGTGGCTTTGCTGGTTCCTGGCCTTGCCTGAGAGAAGCGGGCAGGGCCGCATCCTCCCGTCTGTTCAGCCTCCAGGCCCGCACAGTGGGACTTCCTGGTCTCAGCTGTGCTGCCGGGCGACTTTGCACAAGCTAGTCACCCCTCCTCTGCGCTTCCGTTCCTTCATATATGAAGCACAGGTCACAGGCAGGTCACCGCGAGCTCTGGAATGTGACTCTGAGCTGCGCGAACTCACCTGCAACCGATTTTCTTCTTTTCCTCTTTTGACTTGTTTTTCTTCTGTCTATATTTTCTTCTTCCTCTCTTTTCCCACAAAGCCGCACACAGGCAGGAGAACAAAGGTAGAGTTTTAAGAGTATAGTAGGAAGAGAACGTTTTTTCCTCTCTCTCGTCTCTTTCTTTGTGTCAACCCCCGCCTAACGCTATGCTGTGTTTTTATTCCAGAGTACATTTTGGGCACCGTGCACAAGGCCAAAGGCTTGGAGTTTGATACAGTGTACGTTCTGGATGATTTCGTGAAGGTGCCTTGTGCCAGGCACAACCTCGCCCAGCTGCCCCACTTCAGAGTCGGTAAGGGGACTGGCTGTACGATGAGCCTCGTCAAGAGTGGGCTGCGGACGCTTCCTTTGGAGGCCTTGCTTTTCATTGGGTGGTGTGGCTTTTTGGAAGGATTCTTCTAGAAGGCAAAAAGTACCTCTGAGTCTTAATTTTTTATTCTCATACTATACTTTTTTAGAAAACTAAACTTCCGTCTATGGCCACGCCACCCTGAACACGCCCGATCCCGTCTGATCTCAGAAACTAAGCGGGCTCGGGCCTGGTTAGTACTTGGATGGGAGACCACCTAGGAAGACCAGGTGCTGTAGGCGTAGAAAATAAAAAAAATAAGGGATTGTAAGCTGATGAGGTCCTTGCAATCTGTGAGGTCAACCAAGGGTTGCCTCACCTAAAAAAAAAAAGATAAAAGAAAACTAAACTTCCAAAATCCACGTCTCGGGGCTGCGTGCTGGGCAGTCATGGTTGTAGTGCCCCGTGTAGCCTGCTTCAGCCCTTCAGCTTTGCACGCTCAGTTTTTCACCTGCAGACTCACGAAAGCTTGAAAACAAGCAGTTTATGTGCTCACCACCGTGGTTTTTACCTTTAATTAACTCTCCTTTTTATTAAAGACGCCACAAAAATCATACAAGGTGAAATAGTAAGCACTCATTATCATTTGTTTGCTTTTGTATGAATTTATACTCAAGGTAGTTATGAAACTAAGCTTCAGTGCTACTGTTTCGGTTTCAAATCTTAGAATAAAATGAAGTTTTTCTCCAAATAAACAAATAAAAACTCTGTGAACCGTGGATCCAAAATTCGGGGCATCGCATACATTGGCAGGCTGAAATAGAAATACTAAAAATTCCATAGATCCGATGACTCTATTCATTAAAAGAGAGAAAGACATCGTGTCGAACATAAATCACAGTGGAGTGGGGAACAGAAATGGCCACAGAGAGATGCAAACGGCTTTATGCTGGGGAGGAGAAGTTTGTCTGCTACAGCGCCGCCTTCTTCCCCCCGCTGGTCGTCACGTGATTACGTATATATTTTGGGGGCGGTTATCAGCTTCCTGAGATGTGATTCGCAGCCGCACAGCCCACATGTAGACTGCGCAGTGTGGTGGCTTCAGCGCAGTCACAGGTCTTCCTTGTGTTCTCACCACTGTGCCAGGGACTGCAGTCGAGGGAGGCATAAGGTGGGCAGTGAGGACTGGAACGTGTTGTCATGGGACAGCGTGAGGTGTCCCCAGACCAGCCTGAGTAAAAGAACGTCAGGAAAAGCAAGGAACGTGGGTTTTGGAGACGTGGGTTCGACTCCTGGACCCTTGCTTAGCTGCAGCCTTGCTTGTCCAAGTGACTTGGCCCCCGTGAGCCTGTTTCCCCATCAGTCCCACGGGATCGCCGTGGAGAAACCTGGGAGAACCAACGGAAATAGTCACCGGGCACGTCGCAGGTGGCAAATAACCAGTGAACAGGTCCCCAGGCCTTATCAGTGGTGGCACTAACCAGAACTCAGTATTTTGTGCCACGAGTCTGTTAGGGTTTTATTCATTTTGGGGGTTGGAACTTGCGGGAAAATTTTGTATACACAGCCAGCAGATCTTGAGTGGTTGTTTTGCGGGGTGGGTGGGTGAGGGGTAGTAAACATTTAGATGAGAACATACATTTTTGTAAGCAGGCTTTTGAATTGATATTTTTTCCCCTTTACTTTTTTTAGAGTCATTTTCTGAGGACGAATGGAATTTACTGTATGTTGCAGTAACTCGTGCTAAGAAGCGTCTCATCATGACCAAGTCGTTGGAGAACATTTTGACTTTGGCTGGGGTAAGAGGTAGCACAAGTTAATTCAACAGCGTT
>NW_011901072.1:0-554 GCF_000151845.1 Pteropus vampyrus | reverse complement strand
GTTTGTTCAAATCAGGGTCAAACATTTTGTTGTTGGGTCTCTTAAGTTTCTTAATTTAGAACAGTCAAGACCTCCCCCGCCCACACACACACATTCAGCGGAGTCGGTTTTCCTGCATAGTGTTCCACAGGCGGGATTTGCGCCCTCATGTGGTCGAGCAGCTTGGCCCGTGGCTGCCAACCCGGTTCTCCTCTAGGTCCAGGCCAGACTCTCTTGGCAGGAGTCCTGCACCCGCGGGTGGGGCAGGGGCTCGCTCTGTATTGACCCCCACCAGGAGGCAGTGGCATCCATTATCTCTCCTCCAGCAGTGCTAAGATCGTTCGCCTTTTAGTGGACAGAGCTAGGTAATCCGTATTTTTGAAAAGAGAAATCAAGAGTTCATATCAGTAATTTCAACGGCAACTTTCTATTTAAAGTTTTTATTGCTAAATAGAACAAAAATAGGTAAAACAGATGTGTAGTTTCCAGTTAGGGCACGTGAACGTTCTCCGAGGGCAGGACCTGGGGTTTGCTAGCCATTCCAGATGCCCCCACGGTCAGCACCCCGTCCTGGC
>NW_011901071.1:4168-6151 GCF_000151845.1 Pteropus vampyrus | reverse complement strand
ATGATGAGTGACTGTCGAGCATCTTCTCATATGTCCATTGGCCAACTGTATGAACTCTTTGGAGAAATGTCTGTTCAGGTCCTCTGCCCATTTTGTTTGATTTTTTGGTGTTAAGTTGTATGAGTTCCTTGTATATTTTGGATATTAACCCCTTATTGGATGTATCATTTGTGAATATCTTCTCCCTTTCAGTAGATTGACTTTTTGTTTTGTTGATGGTTTCCTTCACTGGGAAAAATCTTTAGTTTGATGTAGTTCCATTTATTTATTTCCATCAGATTTTAAAAATGTAATAATATCAACACCAAAGAAGTTAGCTCTCATTTCAGACTTGTTACAACAAAAAGCCCACTTTCGAGTAAGGGAGGAAGGAAGGATTACTTTCAAAAGAAATTTTTAAGGTTAAGTTCCGTCTAAGCTTGACGTTTAGAGTGGCAAACAGACAAAGGGTGGCTCATCTTAGTCGCTCTGTGTTCTGTTATGAGGCGTGCTGGTAGACGAAAGAATGAAATTTCCCTCACGTGACGCGGGCATATTCTGTGTCACCCTCTGGTTTTGGCTTTTGATGCAATGTCCTACATACAGTACAAAGGATGTTTTTGGAAATGGTTTGTCTGATGGACAGAATTTTCAGCAAAAAGGCTGACCTGGTTTCCAAAGGGAAAAGGACTTTATATTAATGGCGCAAGTCAATTTTGACTCCAACAGCACAATACAGTCAACTTGAAAATGGACAGAGCAGCCAATAAAATTGGCCATGGGAGGCAGAGGCTTTTTCCATTTGAGGTTGTGGCTTTAATCCAGCTGAAGGCAGTAATTAACCTGTGATACGGCTTGAAGCCAATTCAGTGATGTGTATGTTCTCTAAAGTAGCTGGCATTTTATAGTGGCACCAGAAGAGGCATACCAGCGAAAGCACAGTTTCTTCATGGCGGGCAGGCAGCGTGCATTGCCCTCCACTGGCCTTCCCGCCTCAAGTCATCTCAGTCCTGCCAAGGCTCATCCACTTTTACCAAAAAGTGCTTCGGGAGTTCTTGAGTCTCTTTTCCTGCTTTGCCTAAACATAGGCCGAGATTAAGATCACCATACTCACATTGGATTTAAGTGTCGTATGAGCAGACCTGGATGCGATTAAAGCCCTGTAGGAATCCGGGCTCAGCTCCGGTGGGGGGAACCATCCTTGGGACCCGGCCTTTCTGCAGCCTTGTACCTGCTTCACCAGGGTGTTCTGGTCCTTGAGTCTATGAAATAGTCACCACAGATGCAAAGAGAATCCCAGCAGAGCCGGACACTGAGGAGATTTCTGAAAGCGTTGCGGAATGAGTGGTGTGTGTCCAGAATAGAAATTAAAAGACAGAGATATCGTCCCAGTGCAGCATGTTGACCGCCGGAGAGGTTGCCTTATCTTTCCAATCAGGTGATCCTTACAGCTTACACTCGCACTCATTAGAAATCAAGAGAAATGAAAAGATTTCACCCATAGTCTCACTGCCCCCGGACGTCTGCCTGACCCTTAGGCCCCTCTCGCCGTGGGCCCTGGGCTCCTGCTCAGATGTGTGGGCCTGACGGGACCGGTCCCCCTCTGCAGCGAGGGGACCGTGACCTCCAGCTGCTGTCTGCGTGACTCTGTCACCCCTCTCTGCTCCCCCAAAGCAAGCTTGGCACTACGCTGGTTGCCTGCCCCCTGAGGCAGTTTGGGGATGATTCTCGTGGACCAGAGTTTGGGAAAAGCGAGTTTGGGACGTGGGAATCCTGTGTGCTCTCGGGCCTCCTTATGGCTGTGTCGGTTCCTAAGGGAAGAGCTGTGGGCTTTGGACTGATGCCAGTTCCTGTTGTTTGCTCCCCTGTGAGTCACCTGTTTCTCCCCAGCAGCCTCTCTCTCAGAGAAAGGAAGACAAGGAGCTTCTTTTCAAACGGAGCTTTTGTAAGGCTCCTTGAGTTCTGCAGATCCTGGGCCATTTGTGGAGGCGGGGGACCGAGCGG
>NW_011901071.1:0-2748 GCF_000151845.1 Pteropus vampyrus | reverse complement strand
AAAGAATATCTTGATTTAGTGATTTTGGGAAGATACAAATGTGCAATCAAGCTGAAAATTTGGATGTTTATGTAGATATGCCTGTTCTTATTCTCCAAAGGTTTTGAGGTAGTGAAATGTAGATGTCAAACCCATTTTAGGGCACTAATAAACTACATTATTGACATGTCAGTACATTAATTAAGAAGTCTATTAGAAAGGTTAAAAATGATGTGTTCAGCCTAAATTGATATTATTGAAGAATATATAGCATTTGTTTAATGATTAAATGTTTTCCTTAGGAACTCCGAAAGAACAACAGATATCTAGGGCAAATTTAAAGTCAAGCACTATGAAAAAAAGGATGTTCCATACTGTGAGAGGTGATCTTACATAAATTAGCTTCTCACCAAGATTGTAGATTAAATGAATACTAATTCCAAAATCAATGCCTCATTTTGAAAGATTCTACCCAGATATGGGTATATTGTTACCATGTTCCAAATATTGTATGTCCAAATATATTATCCAGAATATCCAAAGATGCTGCTTTGCCATGTAAAATAAATGAATAACATAAGAAAGAATACACCCTCTGAAGAAAGAGTGGAGGGTTGTTTTAACTTGCAGCCTAGAGGAGAAGGAGGTGATCAGTTTCTTTATGGAACCCAAAGGTCTCAACTGGGAACTCAAGTGTCTGGGGATGGGTTAGGTTGTCCCAGCTGGGGTGGGAGTTGTGCTACTGGGACCTAGAGAGTGGAGGCAGGGATGCTGTTGAATGTCCCACAGTGCATGGGGTGCCCTCACCACAGACACCTGCCCACAGAGGATCATCTGGAGTGCTAGGCGGGTCGAGCCTGAGGAGCCTGGCGTAGCTGCAGGGGCGTAGGGAGAAGCTGCTGGCCACGCTCACGTGCGAGAGAGGAAGAGATCAACTTAAACTGTGGCAGCAACAACGGTAACGGAAAGAAGGGATCTTGCCCTTCGAACCCTCCTCCAGCTCTGACAGAGTGACCACCATGAAAATCTGAGCCTATCACTGTTCTGGTTGAAATGTCCCCAAACCTTGGGGACAAGACCTAACACCCACACCTCCCACCCCTTGTCCCCTGTGCACCTGCTCTCCTCTCCACCTGCCACCAGCGGGGTCCGCAGGTTTGAAGGCCACTCCAAAAGAAATGTGCATTTATTTACTATATATACACATATATATGTACTAATTTACAAATTATATATATGCTCTACTGCACTGATACTATAAAACAAAAAGTAAATTTAAAAGAATGAGAGTAAACATTACCAATGATTAAAATATTATTATTGAAGGTACAAAAACTTTTTGTACTCACTAAAATTATTAATAATGTTTCAGATGCTTAGTTTGTAAATGTCTTTTTAATCCTGATGGCTTCAAGCTATTCTCTACTGTCTCGAGGAACGACATGCACTTAGAACTCTGTCCACCAGTAATGATAATATTTGAACAAGTCCGAAGGATGGCTTTTAATCTTTATGGCTGCCTTCTTGTTGGGCGTAATTAAATTAAACTGCCATGCCTTTGACCTCAGAAGTGTCTGAAGAAGGGCTTCCACTAGGAGAAGTATTGGCTCATTAAACAATCTGATTTCTTTGCAAGAATTCCCTCAGATCTGATCCATACTGTGTTTAGTTAACATGGGCCACCTTGTCCGTGAGTCACGTTGCCGCGCATGTGAGCTGCAGTGCATTGTGAGAGCCGGTGGCGGGTCGTCCACCCTTCCTGCACCAGAACTCCTGGGGCCATTTGCCACAGGCCTGCTGAGGCTGCAGGGTGGGCCCACAGATCAGACACGCTTAGTTTTACGTCGGTGTAAGGGTAAGTGTATCTCAATATATGTATACTCAGTTGTTGCTGAGAAAATGAATAAACCTAGAGAGTTTCTGAGCTGGAAAAGATTCCCTGGTCCGGTTTTATCAATGCGTAAATAACCGCTAAGTAAGAAGACTCAGACCTGAGGATGTCGAAGCCTCGAGAGCGACCCAGACAGAGAACCCGAAGAGGGCTGTGTGTCACGTGGTCTGCAAGTCCTCCAGGAGAGCACGGGCAGAGCCATGGCGAGTGCAAGTGAGCACGGGCAGGAAGTTAGGAGGCCGGCCTCCTTGTCCTCCAGAATTCCTTCTTTTTACTTTAGGGTCGGACTCTTCGTTTTCAAAAGTGATACTAAAGAGTGACTATTTTTCACAAGTAACATAATCTTATTTTGCAAATATCTTTACCGTGTCTGAACATCTGTTCTGGCCTTGTCGGCCAGCACTTCTAGGAAGCGATTTCCTTTCTCGTCCCACCCCGTTTCTCTGGTGGTTGGTATAAAACGTCGATGAAATGCAAAGGAGTGTTGGTTATCAGATGAGGCATCTGTGCCGGGACAACCCTCAGTTCCTATCAAGTATTTTTATAAGCATGAGATGAGGAAGAGGATGCATTTCTGCACTATATGCGTTAGATTTTTTCTGGCTGCTATTCGTCGTGCATCACTTAACCTCCAGAACAACCCTTTGAAATTTAGATCCTTATTCTAAGAACATTCAAAATGGGTTAACAACTGTTCTTCAGCTTAGACAATGTCTGGGACTGAGATTTACTTATTTAGTTGGCATAAAATGTAAATCATTCAGAAAATACGAACTCTTTGGGAGCTTACCAAACTGGTGATTGTCAGTGGGCTGAATGACATATATCATGTTCTCATCTTCATTTAAAAACTACTGTTTTTATATCAGCTTAATCAC
>NW_011901070.1:450-2534 GCF_000151845.1 Pteropus vampyrus | reverse complement strand
TAAAATGTCTTAACAAAGAAAATAAAGTATTTAAATCGGTTTCTTTACCATTAGGATAATGTAGTGGTGAAGAGCCTGCAGTCAAGGGCCAGACTGCAAATCCATGCTCTGACAAACTGGCATTTGGTTTCTCTGTGTCTCGGTGATCCTATCCAAATAAAATGGGGGTAACGTGTTAAATAGTATCTGGTGTTAATTGCCCAAGGTCATGTAACAAACAAGTTGGAGCATGGATTGGAACATAGTTGATGTAGATTCAGCATCTGTGCTCTTCACTGAGACCTAGCATGGCCCTTGCCCATCCACGATAGGAAGACAACCTTATAGCAAGCAACCCCTGCCAGCCTGATACCGTTTCATTCAGCTGGGCCCACCTAGCTCAGAGCGCCTCATCACAAATTGAATTGCACAGAACTCAAATTAAGAAGTTGTGCAAACTCAGGAATGTGGCCCACCTATCATCTGCCATGGTCAAGGGCACAATCCTTGGAGAAGGAGAACAAAGCAGAGGGAGACGTCTGCAAACAGAAACCTCAGGGCTCCTAAGAGAATAGAAGAGTCTCCTGGACTCCTGAGAGCCTTCCAGGCTTCCTTCCTTGATGTTTTTAAGTTTTCCTGACTGCACATCATGCCCTTGGTCGCTAGGAAAAACTGTGTGTGTGTGCGCGTGCGCGTGTGCGTGTGTGTTGAGGAAGGTCATGAGATTTAAGCCAGTTGAGAGAATTTCTATTCTTTATAAAAATAAAATGTCTTAAAACATTGGTAACACTGCTATTTTAATTAAACTTTAGTATTTCCTCATTTTTTTCTCTGGTTTCCCAGCGCACATGGCATAAACTTAACATTTTCTAGCCTCTCCTTTCAGGTTCATTGTCACCGTGCCCCCAATTTGTCCCCCACCCTCCTTTTTAGGGCTCCAGCAGCTTCGCCTTTGCTCAGCCCTTTCTTTCACCTGCTTTCCTTGCTCCCAGATTTTCTAGGTAATCTATTCAGCTATTCAACGTTTGACAGAATGTTTCTTCCTCGGCAGTGTCTTGCTGAATAATGCAGGAAGAATTAATAATTTTCTTGTTTACATTCACCCAGTACTTTATATTTGCCATTTAATATATCATATCATGTCCAGTGGTTAAAGCGTTTCCCTCCCAAGGGCAGAGACTGGGCGGTCTGATAGTACTTATCCTTTTAACTCCCTCACTTAGGATGGTGACTGGACATCATAGGTGCTCAGAAAAACCCAAATCCGTTTCTGTATGCCTGGACTTGGCACACATCACTGGAAGTTTATTTATGAACGTGTGGGATTTTGTGAATTCTAGGAACAAAGTATGTCATCCTAAGGTAGAATAAAAATGCGTTATGAGAACTCTGTACAGCACATGGTACTTAGGATATTCAGGAAATATAGTGGTTATTGAAAATGGAGGAAAATATTAAAATGAAGGTTTTTTAAAGCCAAAAGGCAGTCAATATTTTCACTTTTTTTCTTATAAAACTAAAATATTGATAAAAATGCACAGCTTAAAAGGTAACTTTTGAACTAGAATTACTTATTCCAATCAGAAGATTTATTATTCATACTAGTAAAAAATATGCATATTTGTGTGTGCATGTGTGTATTAAGGTTTTAAAATATGAGGCATACATTATTTTTCTCAGTTCAGGCGAAAATGTTCTTAAAGACTTATTTTCTTACTATAAACACACTGAATTTGGCAATATGTTAATTTTTTTTTTCTTTTTGTGTTTGGATGTGCATCCTGGTAAGGGACTCTTGTCCGCTGCTTTCTCTATCTGCCTGTTCCTGGCAAGCAGGGCCATCCCTAACACGCCAGACCAGCAGCCAGGAGACCCCGGCCTGGCCCGCCAGCTCCCTTTGCGGAAAGTCATTTCAGCCAGCCGCATGGGCCTCCTCTTGCAATTCTCCACTCAGGTTCTGAAGGTTGTTGTGAAGATCAAATAGGATGATGTGCATGCTAGTACTTCCCGCAGAGTAAAGCCAGTATAAACGGAAGATGTTACTGTAAAAGGGGGTTTAACTCTGTAGCATAAAAAGACTTGTCATAAAAATAAAATAAAGTGAC
>NW_011901070.1:0-400 GCF_000151845.1 Pteropus vampyrus | reverse complement strand
TTATTTTCTTACTATAAACACACTGAATTTGGCAATATGTTAATTTTTTTTTTCTTTTTGTGTTTGGATGTGCATCCTGGTAAGGGACTCTTGTCTGCTGCTTTCTCTGTCTGCCTGTTCCTGGCAAGCAGGGCCATCCCTAACACGCCAGACCAGCAGCCAGGAGACCCCGGCCTGGCCCGTCAGCTCCCTTTGCGGAAAGTCATTTCAGCCAGCCGCATGGGCCTCCTCTTGCAATTCTCCACTCAGGTTCTGAAGGTTGCCGTGAAGATCAAATAGGATGATGTGCATGCTAGTACTTCCCACAGAGTAAAGCCAGTATAAACGGAAGATGTTACTGTAAAAGGGGGTTTAACTCTGTAGCATAAAAAGACTTGTCATAAAAATAAAATAAAGTGAC
>NW_011901069.1:5257-7156 GCF_000151845.1 Pteropus vampyrus | reverse complement strand
TTAATTAGCGCTGTGTCCACCAGCTCTCAGCAGGAAGCCCAGGGCACTGGGGGTGCTCACTGTATGATCTGCCTGACTGCACGCAATTCAAATCAAAAGGTGCATTAAAAAAAAAATAACTAGGAAAAAAAGATAGATTCTAGATCTCTGTGGCCCTCGGCAATGGAACAGATGTCAGAGAATGACTCTTCCCCACCAAAAACATAAATAAATAAAAATAAAAAGGCTAAGATGCATCCCTGGTCTTCAGTTTGGACAGCCAGGTAGAAAATGCCACTCGGGACGTGCAGAGCTGCAGAGCAGAGAGGAGCTTGGTGGGAGAGGAGGGTGGAGGCCCTGCTTCCTGCAGGGGCATCGGGGAGCACAGCAAGGAAGCTGAAGGAAGCCTGTCGTTGGCAGCCCCCTTTCTGGATCCCCCACCTGCCAACCTCAGCCCTTCCTCCTCTCTGCTCTGCAGCTCTGCACGTCCCGTCCCGCACGGTGGCTCTGTGAGGGAGCCCCAATTCTGCTAGTCCCCGGCCAATGCACATGTGCTCTTGGTTGCCAGCTGCGGCGGTCTCGGGGGCTCACAGCAGACGCAGTGGGCAGGTGAGGGCAGGCCCGGGCATTGGATTAAAGCCACTGCAGCTTTGGTCGCTATAGTGACCCAAGCCCCTCCTTCTCTCCATCCTTTCAAGCCCCGCCCCGCAGCGATGCCTTGTCTCCCACTTTTCTCCCCACAGTCGCTTCTGTCAGATTGAGGAGGAATGTGCTGGCTAACGGAGCAATTTATCTTTCTGTTCCTGCGAAAAACCTTATTTTGAAACACACAATGAAATATCTGAGGCAAAGGGGGATAGGCGAGAGAAAACACACACACGCGCACACGCATACAAAAACACACGCACACACATGCACACACACACACGCGCGCACACACACACGTGCATGCATGCACACACACGCACACAGAGACGACACACAGACACGCTCACACACGCGTATACACACACGCGCACACGCATACAAAAACACACGCACATACGCACACACGCGCACACACACGCACATGCATGCACACACACACACAGACAACACACAGACATGCTCACACGCACATACACACACGCGCACACGCATACAAAGACACACGCATACACACGCACACGCACATGCACACACGCACACACACATACACGCACACGCACGCACGCACACATGCACACACGCACACACACACATACACTCACACGCATGCATACACACACTCTTGTTGGTTTAGGTACCACCTAGGAAACTGTGACACACCGGGTGTCCCTTATAAAAGAAAGAGAAAGCAATTATCGCCCCACCTGGATGGGCACACCTCTCAGGCAGGTAAGCAGCTCCCTGCTGTGACTCTGCCATGTCTTGTCCCTAAGGGCACCTTTGCCTATAGTCTCAGATGCCCCGCACCCTGAGCTTTCAAGGTTTTATTTTTGTCATTGTCGTTGGTGTTCTTTATGTCCTTGAGGAGATGGGAGAGAGGAAATGGGCTAAGTCACCGCCTGGGCCACATTTCTGCAGCTTACCCTTTGGGTCCCTTCGTGTTCTCCGAGCACCTCTGGAAGGGAAGCGGCGGAGGGAGAGAGGGGTGGTCGGAGACGTCGGGACCAGCAGCATGATATGAGGCAGAAAGGTCTGCATGGATGTGGTATTTGGTTCTTAGAGTCAGACGAGGGGGTGGGGGGGAAGCGACCCCACCCCCTCAGGCTAAGGTGGGCAGATCCCTGGTTTGGGACCTGTGCCTGACAGGCTCCTTCTAGTCTAGCTGCAGCTGGTCCCAGGCTTGGGTTCAGTTAGGGCGGCTGGTCTACCTCCCATACCAACAGAGGAGGCAGAGCTGAGCCTCCTCCCACGAAGGTCCCCCGAGGCTTTCTG
>NW_011901069.1:0-1089 GCF_000151845.1 Pteropus vampyrus | reverse complement strand
GTCCTCATGCAGGGCCTGCTGTGTTGGTGGGAGCTGACAGGTCGTGAAGGTGAATTCGTTGTTATGAAGTAAATTGGTCCGATTCCTGTAGGATTCTGGGACTGCTGTAAGAATCTCTCTCCTGAGTTGGTGCCCAAGGCAATGCGATGCTAATGACATCACAGCTCGAGCTACGGAGGTAGGTAGTTCATTAGGCAGCAAAGAAACCAAACGCAAGCTAATCAGATCCCAGCTTTTGGAGACCGCTTCGGAGCCACAGGAAAGAAAGCCTGACATGGGGCCAACGAGGCATGGCCATAGCACGCTGCACCCTGAAGTCTCCCAACACCCTGCTCCCCAGGTCCCACCTCAGTCTGCTCCTGTTCACACCACGTCCTGGGTTATCTGAATTTGCATTTCCGTCCACGTACCCAGGCTCAGATCAGTCTCTCAGGGTGTTTAATCATGTCTTTGGACAGAGAGGTTCAGGTCACTCTGGATGGACTCCAACTGGACTCCTAGACCTATGTGCCAAGGACACGCGCTCTGAGCCTGAGCAGAATACGACATGATGGACTCATAACCAGAGCAGAGAGGATGGGGCGTCCGCTGGACACTCCTCCCTGCACTGCTGTGTGAGGTGACGAGTGTCTGGGGTCAGGGACTGTGCCTTCCTTGTGTGACACTCCTTGGCCTAGTTTAGGCATATGTGGCCATTTATCTATCTTTACCTATCCATCCATGTATGTATGTATGTGTGTGTGTATGCATACATGTATATGTCTATCCATCCATCCATCCGTCCATCCATATATGTATGATATATGTATGTATGTATGTATATCTATCTATCTACCTATCTCTATCTATCATCTATTATCCATCTACCTCTGGATATATTTTGGGGGGAGGGGAAAGGGGGGAAGTAAATATATTAAGTCATGACCACAGATTTAATAGAATTAGTGGGGTGGTTACATTGTAAGGTATAAAAATGTCAAATCACTATATTGTACACCTGAAACTAATATAACTATATAATATTGTATACGAACTATACTTAAATTTAATAAAAGCAGCTTTAAAATTTGGTAAAATTTAAATGCAAAA
>NW_011901068.1:2914-3190 GCF_000151845.1 Pteropus vampyrus | reverse complement strand
GCCTGGGGACCCGCCTGGGGCCTGGCTCACCCAGCCTGCAGAGCAGCGCCTGGAAGGCGGGCCCTGGCTCCTGAGCCCCTGCAGGACCGAAGGTGTCCTAGGCCAGGGCAGCCAGCCCCGGGCGCTCACCACGTGAGCAGGTCACAGCACCCCCAGCCTCCTCCTGTGGTCCCTCCCGCCTCCCTCCCTAGGGGCTCGCTCACCCCGCCCAGCACCTCTTATGCAGCCCTTGGTTCCTCCCCAGACCTTGCTGGCATTGAGGGGACCCAGACGCCA
>NW_011901068.1:0-1269 GCF_000151845.1 Pteropus vampyrus | reverse complement strand
CTCTGTCCTGGGCCCACCCTGTCCCCCCAGCTACAGGCTGGCCGTGCAGGGCCCGTGACACCAGAGGTTACCTGAGGCTGGAGGCAGAGTCATTCACACTGCCCGATGCCGTCTGTGAGACCGTGAACCCCGGCAGGGCACGCCAGTCACAGAGGGCCCGGCCACCAGCAATGCGGCCATTTCTGCCCTGGGCCCAGCACCCCATCTGCGCAGAGAGATGCTGTCACGCTGCCGTGAGCAGGTGGCTGCCCGAGCATGAATATGTCACCCCCGTTCTTCCCCAGATGAACCGCACACCTGCTCTTTTTCTAGACTTTTCTGAAGGGGTTTTCCAAAGTTAGACAGCGAATTCGGCTCCAGGGCACGGTTGGGGGACCCGTGGTGAACAGTGGACAGACGCCCCCTCCCTCCCTCGTCCCCGTGCGGCCGATTCGTTCGTTCACTCACGTGCTCGTCCCCGACGCCCGACACCGTCTCCCCAGGAAAGCAGAGCATAGACGCCAGAACCACCTCCGTGGCCTGGCCGGTGACTCGGCCCCTCTGGGAGGCGGGCGGCTCAGACACAGTCGTCATCTGTCACCTGCGGTGGTTTTGACCCGCAGCGTCCGGAGACGTTGGGGTTGCCCCTGCGGCGGGGGTGGAGGCCGGCTCGCCGCTCAGCGTCAGGGCAGAGACGGGGCGCGATGCTGAGCGAGAGCCCCCCTCGACGCCCCTGTGCCGAGCGCGGTACTCGTGCCGCAGCCCTGCCCTGCCCCGCCACTCCGCGACCTGCCCTCGGCAGCATGTGCCCCGCCAGCCCACCTCGCCCCCTTTCCGACCCCTTTCCCGCCTGGCGCTATGAGCCCCCCGCCCATGGCTGCAGCCCCCTGGCCACTCTCCGCACCCCTCCCCCTGCCCCGGAGCAGCGGTCTCTGCTGCCGCCCTGTCCCGCCGGCCCCTCCACCGGGCTCCCCGTCCTCTTTCCTGGGACACGCGGTGCCAGAACAAACCTTGGAGGCCCCCACTGAGGCCCCCGTCACTCGTGCTGGCCGGGCTCGGTCGCCTGCACCCCACACCACCCCGCAGCCCAGGAAGGAAGCCAGGCCTGGTCACCCACTGGAGCCCAAATCGTCACTCCCTGCCCTCCGTGGAGGTGACGGGATCCTGTCACATCAGTCACCAGTGGAGCCGCAGCGGTGGCTTTGTCGGGGAGATGGGGCTTCGGGGGGGGGGCGGTCCTGAGGCACATGGGAGCCAAGTGGGCACAGGAAGTGCGAGAGGCAGGGCGGG
>NW_011901067.1:4796-6694 GCF_000151845.1 Pteropus vampyrus | reverse complement strand
ATGCAGGTTGTTTTCAACTACTGAGTTAGAGATAATTATTGGCAGTGCACCTCTTTTGTGTAACCATGATCACTAAGGCAAGATTATTATTTCACCTTGTATAGAATATCAGCAATATCTCGTCAGATGCAGGTTTCTACACTGTGGACCTGTGACTTACTGATTTATTGATTTATTTTTTTAAAGAAAAAGAAAAAAAATAACCTCAAAACACAGATCCCTAAACACGATTCAGTTGAAAATGAACTGTTATGCCTTTAGAAATATATTTTAAACTACAAGGCTGCCCTGTTTTTTTTTTTTTTATGAACATTTTAAAAAGTTCCCACCCCTAAAAATTTGTCAAATTATTTCTTCATTATTGGTAACAGCCTCACCAAGCTGCTACTATGGTTGACTCTTGCTGAGCTGCAGCTACTCAGATTCTTACTGTGTAATAAAGGCTCAGGGGAGTTAAGTTCTCCAACTGTCAACCTGAAACCCAAATGACCTTCAGTTCCCCACTCCATCCATTCGACACTGGTATCCGCAGTGGGTGCTCGGCTCCCCAGGGGTGCTTTCAAATGGGGTTAGCTTGGCTGCCCCACAATGACCCTCAAGCTCTGGACTCTGCTGTGCTCTGATCTGAAGACCAGTGGAATGTCCTTCGTTTTTCAACAGAAGCACATGGGAGCTGAATTTGCTTATCCAAGGGAAGCTGAGGCAGTAGAGGCAGCTCCTTGGCCCAGCCAAAAACAGACGCCAGGTGATATTTGTAGGTGTGTGAAGCCAATGCAGCAGAACTGGCAAGTCCCCGGGGAGCAGTCCTTGCACTGGACGCCTCATACAATGGAACCTTTGGAAGATGACAAGTGGATCGACCGAATCCTGATGGCCAACGTCCTCTGTAAGTCCTGGAGCACATCCTGGCCCGTTCCCTCGCCATTTTTGTCATACAGGAGCTGCTTGAATGCTTCGTTCTCAATGAGGACCATCATGTTTTTGAGAAAGTAGCCTTCACAATATGCTGAGAGCTCTGTGACTCCGAGGAACTGTAGAGAGTGGAGAGGAAGCGGGAGATGGTTATGTTTCTGAAATGAGCCGGTAGTTGTCTTATCTAATAATGGCGAACACCTACTGAGGGAGACTGACTGCAAAAGGGGCCGTGATTCTCCTCCCTTTGCTGTGTTCACACTCTTGGGACGTGACCTTGCAGCTCCTTCCATCCAAGGGCTAGAGCCTGTTTCTCGCTGCTTGGCCTTGTGACCTGCTTCTGGGCTCTCTCTCTCCAAAAGACCCTTCCTCTGCCACCAAAAAAGCCCGAGCCAGCTGCATGGAAGGTGAGGAACCACGTGATACTGAGTGCAGTCAACCCAGCTGAAACCAGCAACAGAGTCCAGCCAGGACCAGCAAAGCCAGCCACGGCTGACCAGCCGGCTGCCCTCAGAGCGAGGCCTGCCGAGACCAGAAGAACCTTCTAGTCTTCTAGTCAACTCGTATGCTAAATCAGGGCTCAGTGTTTTAATCACTGGGTTTTGTGTTCCTTTGTAACGCTGTGGATCACTGTCACTTGAATGGAGTTGCGGACATATTTCTGAGCGTTTTACCAGTATTAACTCATTTTCTCCTCACAGCAGTCCTGCCTAGTCCCTGTATTTAGGGCGGTGATTCTCAAGTGGGGGCGATTCTGCCTCCCAGGGAACATCCGGAAAATCTGGAGCTATTTTTGGTTGTTACAACCAGGGTGGTGGTGGTGTGTGCACTACTGGCGTCTAATGGGTAGAAGCCAGGGGTGCTGCTAAACATCCCACGACACACAGGACAACCCCCACAGTGAAGGCTTATGCAGCCCAAGATGTCAATAGTGCTGAGGCTGAGAAACTGATCCAGAGACAAGGTTCCTGAGAGACTAAACAACA
>NW_011901067.1:0-1816 GCF_000151845.1 Pteropus vampyrus | reverse complement strand
GAGACATAAAGATGGCCAATGAGCACATGAAAAGATGTTCAACATTACTAATTATTAGAGAAATGCAAATCAAAACCACAATGAGGTATCAGCTCATGCTCGTTAGAATGGCTATTATCAAAAATACAAGAAATAAGTGTCAGAGAGCATATGAAGAAAAGGGAACCCTTGTGCACTATTGGTAGGAATGTAAATTGGTGCATTCACTATGGAAAACAGTATGGAAGTTCCTCAGAAAATAACAGAACTACCATATGCCCCAGTGATTCCACTTCTGGGAATTTATCTGAAGAATATGAAAACATTAATTTGAAAAGATACATGCACTTCTATATCCACTGCAGCATTGTTTACAATAGCCAAGATATGGAAACAACCTAAGTGCCTATCAATAGACAAATGGATAAAGAAGATGTGGTACATATACACAACGGAATACTACTCAGCCATAAAAAGGATGAAATATTGCCATTTAGGACAACATAGATAAACCTTAAGATTTTATTATGTTAAGTGAAATAAATCAGACAGAAAAGGACAAAAACTATATGGTTTTGCTCATATATGGAATATAAAACGAACAAAAAAAGTGAATAATCAAAAATGAACATATAGATATAACGGATTGGTGGTTACCAGGGGGAAGTGGTTTGGGGGAGGGCGAAATGGGTAAAAGGGGACAACTGCATGGTGACGAGTGGAAACCAGATTACTGGTGGTGACCAGTATGGTGTATACAGATATTGAATTATCGTGTTGTACACATGAAACTTATATAAGGTTATAAACCAGTGTAACCACACATACACAAAATAATTCTTCTAAAGTGCTTGGACAGACACGTGAACAAAAAAACCATGTACAATCTTGTGCAAGTCAAATCACTTCTCTGGGCCTCAGTTTCCCAAACTACAAAATGAGGAGGGCAGACTAGAGGCAACCATACTCTGCCATGCATTTAGGATGGGGACACAGCAGGTAATTCTGTGGTCTCCTAATGAATGGTGACTATATGCCAGATAATTCCCTATCTCCACACGGCTAATTACTGACAGAATTGGGACTGGAACTCTGATCTCCTACACCAATGACTGACAAACTACAAGCCTATGGGCCAAATTTGGCCTGCACCTGTTTTGTAAATAAAGTTTTATTGGAACACAGCCACACCTATTCATTTATATATCATCTGGGGCTGCTTTTGCACTATAGTGGCAGACTTGAGTAGGTACAAAAGATATCGTATGGCTTTTACGAAAATGTTTATCTGGCCCAGGTTTGCTGACCCCTGTCCTAGACTCTAAGTTTTTCAAGGGCAGAAAGCATGTCTCACTAATTCTCATTCTGATGAATACAGTTCTTGGTAAGTAGCGGGTGCACGATAAACATTAGTGAATGAATCCCCGGTGTTCTTTCTATCATGGTGCACTGTTGAGTTCATTGTATTCGCTTATATTCAATTTTATGAACTAGCTTGTGCTTTTTCTCGAGTTGAAAGATACCCTGGAAGGGCTATCAGAAGCTCCAGGGTCTCTTTTTCAGATTCGAATAGTTCGGGACAGCTTTGCTAGGTAAAAAAGGGCAGCTAAGCCGAGCATTTATGGGATGGGCTTCTCTGCTGTGTAAAATCCCAGGGCTGTCCCAGTTAGGTGCAGTACAGGGACAATGCCGCTGAGGAGAGGGTGGGAGGAGCTTGCTGACATTTGGAATGTGGTTGTTGGCATCTAAATGGCTGCATTTCCTTGGGTTCCAAACTAAGTGTTGGTTTCTTTCTTTTCCATCTCTTTTTCCTAAATCAGCCTCAGTGTGCAGCACA
>NW_011901066.1:2728-4019 GCF_000151845.1 Pteropus vampyrus | reverse complement strand
GCTGGACAGCGGCCGCTCCCGGAGGGGCGTCACGCGGTTGGGAGCCGTTTGCACTGAGCCGCGAAGCTGTTAAAACAAATGGCGATTAATGTCACCGAAGGAAGGACGGGAGGGTGACGTCACGTGAGACCAACCGGACACGGAGGCCGGCCTCTGGCGCCTGTTGGCTGGCCGGCCACGGGCGATGGCCTCTAGCCCGTGGGCACCGCCCCTTGCTCTGGCTGCTGCACGGGGAGGGGCTGACTGACCCCACCTGTTTTGGGGGGCTGCTCTCCCGCCTCTGTCCTCAGTCCCACGTTTCACACCTCCTTCCCTCCCGTGGCCCCACCCTCAGCCGGCGCCCTCTCTTCAGGCTCATAAATGCCCCCCATCTTAATGACGTACAAACGAACCTCCGCAGCCCGCTCCCCGCCCCACCGCCAGCCGCCCCCTCCTCCTGCCACCATTTCCTATGCAAACCTGAGGGGCCGACACTCGCTGCTACCCGTGTGACCGAGGCGCCACTCCCCGCCTGGGCTTCCGTGTCCCCTCGCCCGCCTGGCGGGCGGGGACCCGGCTTTCCAGCGCTGACGTTCCCGAGACGTCCTCACTCCGCGTGGCTGGTCTGTCTCACTCTGCGTTTGTATCCGTCTGGCTCTTGCTGTCGATTCGTCCCTAGAGGGCGTCATCCACGTCCAGGCTTCAGATCCCTTCTCCAAACTCGAAGCTCCCGGGCGGTCCCTCAGCCCGGTGTCACACTCGGCGTCGCTGCATCTCAAACGCGTCTCAGACTCGGCCACCGGACCCAGCGCGCCGTCCTCCCGCCAGATGGCCATCCACGCCCTGGTCCTCATGCAGCCTCGCCCTCTGGCCCCCTCCTCCGTCCTCCGTGGTCACTGCGCCCCGCCGCCAAAGCCTGGCCCCGGTGCGCTCAGCGCTCTGCCGCGCCCCGGCTCTGCAGCCCCACGTGGTTCGGAATTGTCCCTAACACATGAGACTCAGTGCCCCTTCTCCCGAGCCACCAGGCAGGGGCGCCCGGGGCTCATGCATGGGGCCTCCGTAGGCCTCGGAGCGGAGCAGGCGTTTGGGTCCAGAAAGGTTTCCCGGCTCTTTCCGGAGACGGCTCGGTGTGGCCGTCACACTGGCGGACTCGAGGCTGGGGCCGGTGGGACCGCGGCCGCAGCCCGACTCGGAGCTGCTCCCCTCCCCCCAGCGCGTTTCCCTGAGCTGGGGGACTCAGGGCCTGTGTCCCAACCCAAAAGGAGCTCACGGGCTACGAGACTGGGGTGCGCGTTTCGGTCGCGATGTGTCA
>NW_011901066.1:0-1323 GCF_000151845.1 Pteropus vampyrus | reverse complement strand
TTTTGCACCATATTGCCCTTAAATATACATCATTTTCTTTTTCATTTTTAAAATTATGCTTAAGAGGACATTTATTCTGGTCTTGCTGCTTACGGGGGAAGAAGCCCTTCCCTCAATCCTTGGATTCTGTCTCCCCCTGGTTCTCGGGGGCAGGGGCTCTGACTGGCGGGTCTGGGGAGGGGTCCGGACGTGCTGGGTTGGGCTCCTCCCCGTGGAGCCTGCCTCCCTCTCTGCAGTGGGAAGGTTCTGGTCCGCTCCCTGCACAGAGCCGACCTGCTTTTCGGCCGCTGCTCCAGCGTGACCATCGCTTCTCCCCTGGATGGCCCACTCCGGGCGGGAAACCCTACAGCCCTGCAGGTCTTTGTCACACGCTCGAGGTGCCTCGTCCCCTGGGAGGCCTGCGGCTGGCCAGCTGTGCCTGCCCCCGGACAGGCGAGTCCGCTTAGTCCTGCGGTGGGCAGCAGCAAGCTCGCTCGGCTTCTGTAAGAAATGCCTTTTTCTCTCTCTAGCTGTCAGACTACTGTCCAGCTCTTTGCTCGTTTATGACTCAGGAAGGAAGAAGACACGGTGCTCCTGCCCCCCTGGAATTCACGTCCCCCAAGCCCATCTCGTCCTGCCCCCGTCTGATCCACGGAGGCCTTCCTAGCCCCCCCTACCCACCTTCCATGAGCTGGGAGCGGCACCTACGTACCCCCAGCTCCCGAGGGGCCCCCTCTGTACCTCTGCCGTGATGTCCGCTTCTCCTGGTCGACAGCGCTGTCACTTGCTCCTCGGGGCCGCCCCCGCCCCCGCCCCATCCGTCTTTATGTTCTCTGAAGTCGTAGAGGGAGCTGTGCGGGTGGCGGGCACCACGGAGAACTCAGTGAATGTGTGAATGGATAAGCGGACAGGACTGACTTGGACTCTGGGAGTCGTGATTACAGAAACGCACCCTACTGCAGGCTCGGTCCTCGGGTGCGGGCTCGGTCCTCGGGCGTGGGCTCGGTCCTCGGGTGCGGGCTCGGTCCTCGGGTGCAGACTGATGCTTCATTCTGGTCCGTTCAGGTTGCAGTTTCCCCTGTGCATAGAAATGCAACTTATAAACGTTAGACTGTTGTAGCCACCAGCCCCTGATAGACACACGGACCACCAGAAATCAGTGAGTTATAGGAAACACACTCTTTATTCAGCCAGCTGGGTCTGCCACGGGTACGCAGACCCCAAATTAAGCAGCCCCCAAATGTAGAGATACAGGGTTTTTAAGCCCTAAACCCCACTCCTCATTCTGTCTGAACACAAAAGTCTATTTTTCTTCTATTTACTAACTGTCAGCCCACGGGTCGG
>NW_011901065.1:4085-5032 GCF_000151845.1 Pteropus vampyrus | reverse complement strand
TATAATCTGTTCACATCTAGAATTTTTTTAAAAGACTCATTCATGAACTAAGTGGAGATTTTAATACAAGCAACTATGAAATACTTTGGCTTATTACTCATACAATACTCTTAAATTGCTGTAATTAGACATGGCATGTTTTAGAGGCTTAAGGAGATTCAGTAGGCTGATAGGTTTTTCAACTCATTTTTCAGTTTTACTGATTTCCAGAACTGGCAATCCACACAAGTAGAAATTACCCCAACTGCATTATTCATGGAATATGTTGTCAGTATTAACAGTGTATAAAAATCTACAAGATAACTGATTTGGAAATCCCAGCACTTTGTGATGCTAAGTCCTCTGTATTTCCCGTTATTCATTTCTTCCTACCTCTGATAGCATTTTCTTAATATTAATGCTTTATTTCCTATTTGATTATTAGGATTTATTTGTTAATGGCTCTTAAAACTCATATTGCATTCTCCATTTTGATATACAGAAAATATTTAGCAAAGTTTTATAAACACAGATAAGAATAAACGTGATTTTCAAACTAAAGTTTTGTCTCAAAAGCTTAAATAGATTATTTCTGAGCTAATAATCAAAGAGAACAGAATTATAATTTTGCTGTGTGAAAGTCAATGCAAAATCATCCTCTATTTCTTCCCTATACACTATTCAGGATATTAAAAGGAATTGTGAAGTATTTAGTAACCGATTTCCTGGTTTGCTGCATTTTGAGCTGGAATTTCTCTAAGATTTGTTTGTGGATAATTTGTAAAAATTCAGCATGTCATTTTTACTGCAGCAATATATTATGTATTTCAGGCATAGAAAAAATTAATTTGAAGATACACTAATATCTCATTGTTTTTAACCAAGAAACTTCAAATGTATTCCAGAGAAATATACTTAGCTAACACTAGACATGTTACAAAATGAAGAAAATACAGTGACCCGCTTCT
>NW_011901065.1:0-1375 GCF_000151845.1 Pteropus vampyrus | reverse complement strand
ATACTTGTTGGAAAAGAGAAATTTCTTCCTCACTGAAGTTAAGGATACTTAAGTCATACTTAAATATTATATATGGATATATGTGCTCATTGTTTCATTTTTTAAAAGATTGAAAAGGGTGAAATTTTCAATGAGTTTAAAACTCAACTTTGAAAATGAAATTCATTATTTTTACTACAGTCTAGAGAAAAATGTCAATAATACCTTTTCAGCAGACAATATGCACCAACTTTAATCATGCATTATTTTAAGACACATTGCTGAAATAAAGTATCTGAACTTGCCTAAAAAATTAAGTCTAGTCCTAAAATGTGTTACAATCAGAACTAGTGAGAGTAGCTCCCAGTACAAGAAAGCACATTGAGTCTAACAAATAATCTCTGGTAAATTGTAGCAGAAAGTGCACTGGCTAGCATACCGATGTTGGTCAAACCTGATATTTTTTAATATCCCTTCAACAGTGTTGTAGTAATCGGCTCCTCTGTATCCTTGTCAGTTTCTCATAGCAGCATGGTGTGCAAGGAAGTATAGACAGCCAGTGCTGGAAAATGGGTAACATCGATATGGCAGCCCATCAAAAAGATGAAAAGTACTCACTCATTCAGCAAACAAATACCAGAAAGCAGAAACTCTGTTATAATTTCACATCATTTTCTTTGTTATGGTACACCTGACAATATAGTCAAAATAGTAAGATCTGGATCCCTCAATGTAGAATTCCAGATACTCAATTCACTAATAAATGTATTCCCTGAATGAATACCACTATTTGTCCTCAATATAACATGTGAAATCGGGAAATAAAATTATAATAAAATGCAAATGTGTCTCTTATTTACAACAAGAGGTTCTGATCTGGAGCATAGACAGGAACTTTGAGTTCAAAAGATACAATACAGAGGAACTAGTGATACCCAGGATACTCACAGAAACAAAGAACAGGGAAGATTTTCATCTGCTGTTTCTCTTATTATTATCTCTGGGTTAAGAAAAGGCTCATGACATTCAAACAATGTTTGAATGAACAGCTGAGAGCAAGTTTAAGAGCAAGAAAGCAGTCCTGTGGGAGGGAGGGAGAGACTTACCACATCCTTGTGTTCTCCTTCCTTAGGGGTAAGGACAACTGAGAGCAAAATGACTCCAAGATCATGGTCAGGATAATGGGGATCTTTCAGTGTTAGAGTCACATCCATGGGCCTGTAATATAAAATACTGAGATCTTAAACAGTCATTCAATGAATAAGCCAAAAATATATTTTATATCAACAATTTTGTCTTCCTTTTCCTGCCACATTTTTTTGTTATTAAAGTATCATCTATGTATTAAGTTATCCAATAAGTTGTGGGCCAAGTGGGTATACTTGGATGGATTCAC
>NW_011901064.1:4829-5472 GCF_000151845.1 Pteropus vampyrus | reverse complement strand
TTTTAGAAATTTTCTTCTGCTTATGTAACATCCCAAACCCAGAATAGATTTATTTCACCTAAAACTCAGTAGACATAAATAACAAATCACATCAATGACAATTTGACATGCAGTATGTCTCTGTACAGAAAGACACACTATTACCACCAAAAGGTTGTATAAAGAGCATCCTATACAACCATCACCCTTCTTTCTCAAACTCTCGAGAGTGAAATAGTTTGTAAATCTTTCTTTCATCAGTTACACACACACGCAGTACACACACACACACACCCCTTTCTCACATATTCCGAAACTCGGACTTGGAACGCGAGAGTGGGTTCCAGGTATACCTGTCAACCACCAGGACCATATCACCTCTTCTTGCAGACACATTCATAGCAGAGGCGCAAAAATGTCATTCACTTCTTTCTGGTAAAAGATTTCAGTTCTGGAAGTTAACAAGTTTAACAAAATTCTACCCTAACAAAATGCTAACTAGGGCTTGAAACAGTCATTACAAAGTTTTACCTACACTAAGAGGAATAGGCCTGTTTCCAGAAAATTGGACTGCTCTGTACTGATAAAAACTGAGAGACCTTTGGATTTACAAAGCATTTCACAAGTGCGAGGTCTCTAACAGGAAGTTAGAGGTCTCTAAAGC
>NW_011901064.1:0-2654 GCF_000151845.1 Pteropus vampyrus | reverse complement strand
AAAAAGATGTTTTTATTAATTTTCTGTTTAGAAAAACAATAGACTAATGGTAGAATATAATTTTTAAAAAGTGTTAAGAAAAATGAAGTCACTCATATACTACACCCAGAGAACTAAATTAATATTTAGTGTAATCTACGAATCTATTTCATCTATGAACGCATCTAAAAATGTATATTTTTACATAAATGGATATATGAGAAGATGCTGTATGTATTGCTTTATACCCTGTTTTTTTCACTCAGTGTATGCATGTATTTCTCATTTTGGTATGGTCTTAAAAAGTATTAGAAAATACTTAAAATATTTCTAGCTATCAAGTCCCAAATAATAGGAACGTATCAAACTTTATTGAATAATTCCCCATTACTTGTTTTCTAGGTCTTGCTAACACTGCAATGAATCTTTGTCAATGTTTGTCCACATTTCTCATTATTCCCTTAGGATCGTTTCCTAGAAGTGGGGATACTGGGTCAAAGGGTAAGGAAACAAGGCTGTTAACACATTGCCAAACTGCTTTTCATAAAAGACACTGGTTCTACTCTCATTAGAAACATATATGTGTACTTCTCATTTAAAAAACAAAACATATTTTTACGATTGGATCAATGTGGAAAGTAAGCAACAGATTCTTATTCTCTTAATTTGTATTTCTCTGATATTGAGATAAAACATCTGTTCATATATTTATTAGGTATTTACATTTTCTCTTCTTTCCCTACAAGCATTCTTGGTGTTTCCCTTATCAAATTGAGCCATAAACATTTCAGAACCTAATTTCAATAACCCATGAGTTGTCACCTTCTGGGGCAGCTATACATTTCCAAGTATTTATCCTCTAAATTTAGGCTTTATGTGTATTGTCACAATTTTGTCTTTCTCAAATCTTATAAACCTAAATTTCATCATTTCTGATGGACCTTTTCTCCAGGTGTAGTGGGTATACTTTAAATGTTATTTTTATTTTCCAAAGAATTACTTATCTAAAACATTATCCCTAATTATTAAGTCAAAAAGTCAATTTCTAGGTTATTTTATAAATTGAGATTATATAATAAAATGTTGAAAATTAAAAACATTAAAATTGAAATACATCCACATTCATATTTAAACTTCATGTAAAACTACTTGATTATCTAGGTGGTCCTTTTAACTACCATATCTTAAGTTTATGATAAAAGATCCCAAGGAAAGTAATTTACTAATTTAGTACTAAATCCTATCTTTACCAGTGATTTTCTTTAGGGCTTTAAAGAAAACATACTTTTTCCTTACTAAAAATTCCCCTATATGTAAGAGGGTTTAAGAATGTCCCCATAAGCAGGAAAGAGATGTTATGAGTCTAAATGACAATGTCTATAAAGTCCTCTAAACTATCTTATGCAAAAAAAAAAAAAAAAAAAAAAAAAAAAAAAAAACGACTACATAAATTCCAAAAACTACATTATACATGATGTTTTCCATAAAAATCGCTATGTAAAAGTCACATTAAAATTTAAGGTACTTTTAAAAGGCTATCTCATTTTAAAATAAAAGAAAATAAAACTCTTTAAAGAACAAGCTACATTTATTCATTTCTCAATTTATGCACTGTCAAATTCAAAAATCATGTCTAAAGTTTTAGAAAATATGCTAAAAATCTTATATGTGTAAATTTCCCATTATGATGAAATATATGTAGTAACCAAATTGCTTTCTGAGCTAAGCTCACATCTAACTGACTGCTTCTCAGTCATGTTATTCCAAATCAAGTTGCCTATGCTTCCAACAAATAAAACAACCCTTAAATTATATCTCAATAAGGTTTTAAATAAAAGTTCACTACTAAAATGAAGCATTGGAAGTCTCCAAGAAATCAGACAATCTTCCAAAAGATAACAAATCAGAGTCTCTCAAATCTTCAGTTAATACCCTTTAATTGGGCAATAACAAGAGTTTATGGGCTTTAAAGTTAGAGAAACTTAATTCAGGGAACTGTTAACATCACATTCTAGTTTAATTGCAGAAGCTTAAATAAAAGTTTAAGACACAAAAATAAAATTAAAATACAAGCTAGTGTCTAATGACCTACCTACAGGTTTGAGGACCTTTCACTAAAACTCAAAAGAACAGGGTCTCTCAAATGAATTATTTCTCTTATCTATCTTTGAATTAACTTGAACATCTTAGGCTGTGAGAGAAAAAAAAGTCACTCCAAGCAGTAAGTACTGGCCATCCAATTTCCTTCTTACCTATAATAACTGAGGTTGTACTTCTATCATATATGTGCCCACAGAGCACAATAATGTCACACACCATTTGGCCAGGAGTAGTGACAAGATATGCTTTACAGATTGCTATCGGATTCACAGATATACAGAACACATACAGCTACCAAAGATACAAATCAAACAAAATTGTACAAGGAAACCTCAAAAAATCTTCAGTATTCCAACTCTCAATTCAATGTCACCTTATACAATTTGGGAGTCCTAAACTGTAGTCCCAACAACATATATTTAATTTTGACAAGAGAAGCTTAATGCCTCTCCTTTTGGCTAGTTGCATCAAGTTTCTTCTCTTTTCAGGGGCCCAAAGAGTCAAAGAAACAATTTGTTCTAGGTTCCAAAATATTTTTGTTTGAGGGCACAGCAATTAGCTGCAAATCTGCCCAG
>NW_011901063.1:3141-5552 GCF_000151845.1 Pteropus vampyrus | reverse complement strand
CAGTGACTACAGCACAGGGTAGAGATGACAGCTCTGACATCCACTGCAGACCAAGCAGGCAACATGTTTTCCCTTCTAAATGGCCATTCTGCAGTCTCTCAGGCCTCTCTCCCAGTACAACCAGGATGACATTGGAGAATAAGTTCACCATGGAAAGCTGAATTTGCTTTGTGCTCATTTGCCACTGAATGAGCTAAACTCACCAGCTTTCTGCCTTCTGTCAAGTCAGCTGTTCTCCAAATGCAAGAAGTATTAGAATTTGTTGCCATTCAGGCTGGAATTTTGCTCTTCTCACCACTTGAGATAGCACAAGATGACTGTATTTCCTAATGAAAAACAGCACACTTATCACTACCTTCACCTAGGGCAGGGCAGTGCGGCCAGACAGCACTTAGTATACCAGGTGGGTTTGCCCTCACAGGTGACCTCCACTGTGAGTGAGTGGCATGCAGCAGGAGATCAGATGTTACTAAGTAGCAGAAGTGCCTGGACCAACTGTTGGATCTCTGAGTGGGTTAGTGCCTCCCTTACTAGGCTACCTGAATGTTGTCAATCAACTTAAGGCGTGACCCTGCTGTTGACTCAGTGCTGTCAGCCTCCACCCCTTTCTTGATTTCTAACTGATGCTATTTGAGGCGTATAAGGGCTGAGACCTCAGTGCTCATTTCCTTGTGAAGCTTGGGGCTTAGGCTCACTACTTGGCAACCCTATAACAATTCTGTCAAAGACTGACGCTGCCCTTCTGGCCTCCACCATCACGGGGTAGCAGAAAAATGATACAGATTCGGCAGACATGGTGCGATGGACGTGAAGGTGTGCTGGCCAGGTGTCCCTCCCAGGAAGGACTTGTGGTTCAGCTCTGGGAGTGCTGTCAGCAGACAGTTGTGAACTGTCTGCCCCATGGGGTCTGCCTCAGGGGCAGAGAGCCATGTCCATATCCAATAAGACTAACTGAGGCAGACTGACTGAGGTGTAGAATAGCCTTAGGTTATTTGGCCCAGTGCCAGACAATGGGCCTCTGGGTCCTGCTTCCCTCTATTCTCTTCCTTCCACAGGTGTCAATCTTAAGGGCATTTTCTAATATACAACCACAACCTTGATGCCGTTTCAGAGCCTGCTTCCCATAGAACCCAACTTGCAACAGGAGTTTGAATTTCATATCAACTATAGGCATACCTTGTTTTATTGCACTTTGCTTCATTGTGCTTCACATCTGTTTTGGATTTTACATATTGAAGGCAAAGCCTTCCAGCAGCGAAAAGATTCCAGCTCACTTTTTTGCAGTTGTCTGGAACTAAACCCACAATATCTCCTAGGTTTATCTGTTCTTAGGAGCCCGGTGACCTTAGGGAAGCAATAATTTATTTTCTATAAGACTTAACTTGCTCATCTGCAAAATGGTAATAACAGCAACTTTACAGGATTGTTGTGAGAGCACTTAGTTTAATACCTGGTGCTATTATTATTATCACTAATAAATGTTAGATTTCATAATCTTGGGCAAGCTTTATAACTTTGGTGAGTCTTAGATCCTTTTCTAAAAATGAGAACAAAACCACTTACATTTCAGGATTTTGGTAAGATTGTATGACAACGTATGTGTGTGTTAGATACTCAGTAGAAATATTCCCCCCCTCACTCCGTTTCCCTTTAAAGTATCAATATACCTATATATAGTGAATTTTAAAAATAATCCATGTTTATTTTCTTTTTCTTTATTGTTAGCTCTTTTTCAGAAAATAGGGCAATTGTATTTGGAGGAGGAAAACAGAATGTGCAGCAGAAAGATGGGGCTAAGGTTGGAGCCCTGGTTTTGTGGCTTTCTTTTCTTCTATCATAGCTCAAAGGCCAGCTTTTCCAGGAAGCTCACCGTGACCGATTCAACACGTTCAATAAACCACTCATACGATCTTTGATTCCCCTCTCTTTTTCCTTGGTTCACTTTTGTTAATCCCTATCATGATATACTTTTGTGGATTACAGGATTTCTACTTTTATATTATAATATCTGAGAAGCAGGGCTGTTATCTGTTTTTTTCCAGAGGGTACAGCTGGCTGAACATTGCTATGTTTCCTGGGAGTGTTCGCTGGTTACTATACTAGTTAACAGTGACTAATTCTTTTTAAAAATGCTGAGTCCTGCTGGAGACCTGTGAGATACCCCAGGAATTTCTGCTGAATTGACAAGGACTACGAGAGCCAGATGGGGGTCTTCTGAGTCCCCCCTCACCCAACTCTCATCTCGCCCATGAGGACACTTTGTTTAGGCCAGCTCTCTTTTTAAGTAATGGCATTTAGAGGCTCATATGGAACTTTGGTAGCCCATCTTTATTACTTCTTTTTGTTTTATAATAATATGCTATTTTTGCTTTAGATTTAAAGCCTGGTCAATTCTAGGAACATTGTCTTAC
>NW_011901063.1:0-1571 GCF_000151845.1 Pteropus vampyrus | reverse complement strand
GGAGGGGGTCCCTCACCTTATCTGGAGCATGGAGAATTGCTGGGTTTCCCTTTTGCATCCCTCCTTCAGGCAGTGGAGCCTTTGTTAAGTTCTCGAGATTCGGACCCTGACAAGCATTAAAAATTAATGGAATGAAATAAGAAGGCAGCACAGATGTTGTTGCCTTCAAGGAGCCCATCCACTTCCTTTGGAACATGAGAACTGTGGAGGATCTGATATAGCCCATCAGAGGACAAGACTGCTTCCTTGAGCAGCTATCTTAAGATCTGATATCAAGAAATATCAGTAAGAAAATATTGAGCAAATATGGCTGAGTGGAGCGGGCATTGTCTGGGAGCAGAAAGTCTGCCTTCTTCTCTCAGTCACATGACTCTTGGCACACTGCACTGCCCTCCGAGTCTCTGTTTCTTCCTCTGTGATGAGGAGGCTTGCCTCAAACATTCAGTTCTGATACAAAATTCCATGACTTTAAGAAGTTGGACTTTTGTCTCTGTCATTGAAATTTTAAACAGAAAATAGAGGACTTTATATAGAGTTTTCATTTCTTTCTTTCTTTTTTTTTTTCAGTTGAATTTAGAAGAAAAGGACATAGGGAAGGAAGAGTTGGCTTGTATTGTTGGCTTAGAGAAGTGGATTAGATTGTTTGGATAATAGCCAGACAGACCAAAGTTGATCTTTCAAAGGTGGAAGAATTTGTTTGGCAGGAGTATTGCTGACTTGATTAGGAGGGCTTTTTCACTCATTTTTCTGGAGGAGAAAGAAAAAATCCTGTAAAACCAGCTTAAATGCCCCCTTTGTGAAGCTGCCTGGTTCCTGTAGACTGAGTTAGTTGCTCCCTCCTCTGCTTCTACAGAAAGGTGAGGAGCAAATTGGAGCTAATGATGGGAGAAAGGCAATGACTCCAGGTAGGAGCAGCAGTGCATATTAGATGAACATTTAGTAAGTATGTGATGAATGAAAGACAAAGAAATAGGTAAGGAGAAAAGGGGAAATGGGAAACCTGACTTCACGTTTTTGTAAATCTCAGATCAATTCCAAGAATTACTGAATGTGGCTTATGAGCACTTAGAAAAGTAATCATCACCAGGACCCAACGTAGCCTCATCAAGGACTGGTCTTGACAGTAATCTTACTGGTAGAGGCTCTAGATTTATAGGTTGCGGAGAAGGCTGTGAATATAATCTATTTTAATTTCAGAAAAACAAATAAAGTTCCCTTGATTTTTCTTTTTTTTTTGTTTAGGATGGTGAAATAAAGACTTGATGATCATACTGTTAGGTTAATTTACACCTGGTAGAAATAACTTTATTCAAAAAGAGTTGATTATTGTGTTTTTCTACCTGTAATGAGGTATTTGGTGGACTGTCACTAGGTTGGGCCTGACTATACAATTTCTATATTATAGGGAAATTACCTATATTGCCCAAGATTACATGTTTAGTTTTATAACAGTTTGGCAAATTAGTATCCAAAGTAGCTATACCCTTTTACATTCCCATCAGTGATGCCTGAGTGATCCAGTTTTTCTGCATTCTTGTCAGCGTTTGGTGTTATCACTATTTTTAACTTCA
>NW_011901062.1:4981-6784 GCF_000151845.1 Pteropus vampyrus | reverse complement strand
ACTGAGACTGAGGTGAATTGTGGGATATTATGAGATGAGGTAGAAGACAGTTGCTTTTCATTCTAAACTTTTATGTACTATTTTATTTTTACCATGTTCATATATTACTTAGGCATTTCAAAGAAAACCATATTTATTTTTTAAATTGAGTTTAAGGTTAGTTTTTGTGTTCTGATGATGACATTCTGTATTACAGTAATCATGTGGTTCATTAATCAAGAAACTAGACAGTAATTCAGATTAGTATTTCTAAAGTACTTTGGTCATTACAATACTTTAAAATATTTGTTAAAAATACACATTTCCAAGTCACTCTTCCTGAAGGTATTTGCTTAGATAAAGTTGGGCCCAGAAATCTATGAGTAAGCATTTTAGATAATTCCAATGATTAGGCAACCTTGGAAAACATTGCTCCTGAATATACTTTGTGAGTTTTTGATGGAAATTTAAAATTTTCATTTTGACACATTTTCTATGGCATGCATGATGCCTATATAAATTTGTTTGGCAACATGTGAATTTTAAAATTAAAATAACATTTTTTCATATTCATATTTCAATATTCACATTTGAATATGACATGTCATATTCAAAGTATACCATATATAATAAGTAGTATATGTGCTGTATGTGTTTTAATTTCTGTTTTATTTATATTTTATTCCAAACTTAGCCAACATAATGCTTCTTTCTACTTATATACCAACTTTTTGATGCCTCACTTGAAATACAGTTATCACCCAAAGATAAACAACTCATTCATGCTATTGGCTCTTTTACTCCCATCATTACCTATTAGGTCCTACTTTACTAGTTTCACCTTCACCTTTTAGAGTTCCCCTCACTTGTCCCTTCTGATGGGGTCTGCCTTCTCCAATCATAAACCAATCGTCAGCACTTAAACAAGAAAGGTATTAAGGGTGTCAATCTCCCTGTGCACAGCAGTGATTCTCAATCCTGCTGCACATTAGAATCGCCTAAGGGGCAAATAGGCTTTTAATATACTTCAGTTCTAACCAGTGAGAACTACTGTGAGTAGGACAGAGGCATCAGCATTTTTGCATAAGAATGATACCTCTTATGCGGAGTAAAAGGTACCCTCATACGCTACTGGTGGGACTGCAAACTGGTACAGCCACTATGGAAAACAGTATGGAGGTTCCTCAGAAAACCAAGAATTGATCTATCATATGATCCAGTAATCCTTCTACTGGGTATTTACCCCAAAGACTTAAAAAATCATATCCATAAAGATATTTGCACACCAATGTTCATAGCAGCATTATTCACAGTGGCCAGGACATGGAAGCAACTGAAGTGTCCTACAATAGATGGTTGTCTAAAGAAGCTGTGGTACATATATACAATGGAATATTATTCCATTGAAGAGAGCCAAAAGAAGAGATGAAATACAGTCATTTGCGACAACATGGATGGAACTCGAGATAATCATGCTAAGTGAAATAAACTAGACAGAAAAAGTTGAAAATCACATGATATCACTTATATGTGGGATATAAACCTAAAAACAACAAATGAACAGGACAAACAAACAGAGACCCATAGACATGGACTATAGACTAGTGGTTACCAGAGGGTAAGGGGTGGGGGAAGAGGGAGGAGGTAAATGGGGTAAAGGGGGTGAAATATAGGGGGGTAGGAAGAAGATGAAGTGGGTAAAGGGGATCAAATATACGGTAGCTGAAGGAAACTAGACTTTGGGTAGTAAACACACGATAGAATATACAGATGTTAAATTATAATGTACACCTGAAAATTATATAATTGTATTAACCAATGTTA
>NW_011901062.1:0-1406 GCF_000151845.1 Pteropus vampyrus | reverse complement strand
CTAAGTATTAGAAAGTCAAGGAAGAAGGGAAAGCTGGTCCAGGTGGACAGTTTGTATACCATGCTTAATCTCAAGACTGTGCAACCTCTTTCCCACTATCCTCCATCTATAAAAAGACACATATTCTTCATGTGAACCCCAGTGCTAAGTCTTCTACAAAGTTGCCTCTGACTGATCTAGTTCATAAGGACCTTGCTGATTTCTGAATTCCTATGGAGCTTATTGCATGCACTGTGCATGTTGGCAGGAATTAATAAATTATCAAACATTGTTCTCTATGATATTTTTCTTATATCTTTTTCCAACTAGTATCTGGGTCCTTGATGAGTGAAGACCATGTTTTATACTTCTTTAAATTATTTTACTTTGGTAGTGACTAGAAAATACCTTACCTATCCATAAACATTGACCCAAATATAGTTTTACATTTAAAAATTAGTTCTGTAATTCAGTAAAATATTATGCTTTGATTTTTATATTTTAATTCCAATTTGAAATAAAATATAGCTAAATGAATATTGTAATATAAGAAATAGAAGAATATTGTAATAGAAGAAACACTAATTTGTCATGTAGCATATATTCATCGAATACCTAATGCTGTGAGGATGAATGGGTATCAGAGGCATCCTTTAGTCACACCTGTATTATATTACCTATGTAATCTAATTTCACCTATTTTTTTTTTGTAGACATCAAAGGAAAAAAATGAAAGCAATAGAAATTTGAATGCCACCTCACCGATACTCACAATAAATTTATACTTCTACAGGTGTATTAGACTTAATATTTTCCTTATCATTGATATCATCAATGTCAATCACTTAAAGTTGAATGTTACCTTTTCTCCCCTCAATTTCCATTTCCACTTTTAACTGATATGCATAAATTTTCTCATTTGTCTTTATAAATTATAATTTACTATAATTTATTTGCAAGTGCTTTATTTTGTTGTCTGGATGTTATAAAAAAATGAAAGAGTAACTATTGTAATACCTATGAAATGTTTTTCTCTTTGTCCTGACAATTTCCAGGCAGCAAGTTTGGCTTTGTGTTTGGTTTTGTGTCACTACTCACTAAGTTTCCATGCCTATAAAAAATTAAAGAAGTAATAAAAATCTTTGTTTTAATCTCTAAAAGAATATACTTTAGTGCATGTAAACATAAATAAGTTTTAATAATTTAATTTTACAAATAAGTAGGTAAACAAACACTATATAATGTTATACTTAAATAGATCTTAAGTTAGTTAGCCCTTGGTAACCTCTCATGTATAATAAATGATAATTATTTTATTTTAAGTTAAGTATGTAAACAAATACTACATGATGCTCTATTTTAGGTAGACCTTAAATTGTCCCTTGATATCCTCTCATATAATAAATAATAATCATTTTATGTTCTTA
>NW_011901061.1:4602-5796 GCF_000151845.1 Pteropus vampyrus | reverse complement strand
AGCAACAACGACGTCTCTGATTAGTTGTTTGTTCGGTGTAAGGTTTCTCTCTTCTTCATTCTTTTTGTTAAAATGGGGAGCTTGAACAAACCCTCTCCAAGGGCAGCACCTTCAGGCCTCACAGTCTAGCATCCCAGGAGCTGAGAGTGGGAGAGGAGCTAGAAGGGGCCATGGTGACAGAGGGTGGAGAAGACTTTTAGGAGATGTCAGAATTCAAGTTGGGAGTTGCTGTTCTCAGGGGTCAATCTAGAAAAACTGAAAGCTAGAGAAGAAGGGAAGGAGAACCAGACGGGAGAAATGAGAGAAGATTCTGGGGTGAAATGGAGAAAGAAAAGAGGAGTGAAAGGTGGTAAGGGCAGGAGGGACAGGAAGGCGTGAAGAAAGAGAGGACGGAAAGAATGAAGAGCGGAGAAAGAGGGAAAGGAAAAGAAAAGGAAAGGAATTAAAGAAAGAAGGAGTAAGAGAGGAAAGAAGGAAGAAAAGGAAGGAAAAAAGGAAGGGAGAGAGGGAGAAAAGGAAGGAGAGAAAGTTTTAAAAGGAGGGAAGAAAAGAAAAAAGGAAAGAGGAAAGAAAGGAAGAACGAAAGAAAGGAGAAAGGAAAGAAGAAAAGAAAGAAAGAAAGAAAATAAAGAGAAAGAAAGAGAAAAAGAAAAAGAAAAAGACAGCCGGCCAGAAAAGAAAGAGCAGTCATAAAAAAAAAAAAAAAACAGATATCCAACATCATGCTGGTGAGGCTCCTCTCGCCTCTTCTGGCTTAAAACAAAATGAAAACAGTCACAGGCGAAGCAGAGGAAAGTGCCGGCAAAGCGTGGACTCTTCGCAGGGAACTCCCGGCTCTCCGGCCGCAGGCGCCTAAGGCTGCGCGGCGGGGAAGCGCCGAGCCCTGGAGTCGAACAGAGCCGAGCAGCAGACGCAAGAGCGCGGCCAGGCCCCGCGGCAGGGGCCGTCGCCACCGCCTCCCGGTCCTCCGCTCGCGGCTCGCCTCCCCGGCCGCGGTCCCCGAGCGGTACCCACCTCTGCGCCGCCGTGTTGGCGTCCAGCACCCCGGCGCCCTGCATCCACGTCCGCACCGCGTTCATGCCGCTGCCCAGCGGCTCTTCCTTCATGCTGCTTCCACTCCGTTGGATGCTTTCCTGAATCCCAAACATGAAAACAACCTTTTCTTGTGGAAAATCTCCTCCCCCTTGAAAATAT
>NW_011901061.1:0-2537 GCF_000151845.1 Pteropus vampyrus | reverse complement strand
ACGTCTCTGATTAGTTGTTTGTTCGGTGTAAGGTTTCTCTCTTCTTCATTCTTTTTGTTAAAATGGGGAGCTTGAACAAACCCTCCTCAACTCGTGCCCCTGCCATATGTCAAAAGAGATTGAGGAAATAGGAAGGAAGGAAGGAAAGAAAGGAGAAAGGAAGGAAGAAAAGAGGGAAGGGAGGAATGAAGGAGAGAAGGGAGAAATGATCTACCTCTGACCTTTGGCATATATGCTTGCAGCTGGCAAAGGAAATGGCTAGATGTTTCTGGATAATGTGCTCCGTCATTTTTTAGCAGGTTGGAGCCTCTAATAAGCACATGGTGAACTTCTGTTTCATTACCCTCAGAGGAACTCCCTGACTGCAGCCAAATGGGCTAAGGACTCCTTCGGGGAAATTCTCTGCCAAAAATCTAGGTCCCTTTTCTGTCGGCCTTGCTTGGCCCTTTGATTTAGGAAGCTCATGGGGTCAGTGATGGAAAAGTACACATGCCCATGTTGAATGGAATGGAGACAGGCAAAAGTTATACTTTGTACTCTTGGCAGAGCAGGAAAGTGGGTGCCACTTCCTGATTCCTAAACTAGATGAAAAACTGTGTTCCAGGCCTGCCAGTTCATGGCCACTGTCCCCAAACACTCCTTTATCTCTTATGCACAAAGCCTCTCAGCTCTCATACCATTTAATCTGGACCACTAACATGCTGATCACTTTCTCTCTGGTACCATAATTAATGCCATCTCTTCCAAGTCATTCCTGAAGAGATCTGTCTGATCCATCAGGATCCCCACAGCATCTACCAGAGTTCTGGGTACGCAGTAGGTGCTCAGGAGGGGTATGTTGGTGCACAGACCTGAAGGATTATAGCTTTGTAGGGAGGAGAAAGGGAGAGCTGGACCTTCTCCATCTCTATAGAATTTAAATGCATAATTGAAACTGGGCCTGCTGAAAACTTCCCAAAGCTCCAAGATTAACCACCAAGGCCCAAAGAGGCTCCAAGAGACAATCCCTTCCCCTGCCTGATCTGAGAAGATCCTTCAAGGAAAGGGGACCAGGAAGCGGGAGCCACCATCCTGTCAATGAGTACGATATAGCCCTGGCATAAGGCCCAGGCCTTCCCTTCCTTGATTGCCTGAGCCTCCATTTCACTCTGCAGTGAACAATGTTGAATCTGGTGAGGTTCACACATCAGTGATGGGGCATACACAATGAGAGACCACATTATTGCCAAAGGGAGGCAACATAGGTGCCAAAGAAACGAGAGATGCCTGAAGTGCCAGAGAAAGCTGCCGCCCAGAAGACCAGGATCAGCGAGAGCCACAACAGATAGATTGGGGTAGGGGGCTGTCAAACAAAATATAGAAGCACACTGCAAAAGATGTGTTTGTTGAGGGGTCTGAAGTTGCCTGATTCTAAAGAGAAATTGACCCAGAGAAAGAAGCTTTCAGCAGCCCAATTCCTGCCCCAGAGCCAGGAATCTCCAGGAACTAAATAAGAAGCAGCGATCTCCAGGTCCTCCAGGCCACAGAAGGAGTAAAAATAAAAAAAGACAGGAATCTTTTGATAAGGCTAATGTCCTTTGGCTGTGTGAAGGCAGCAGATATCTCACCTGGGACAGTGAAAGCAGTTTATTTTAATGAAGCAAAGTGTATTTACAGCTTTTCTTCTGGTGTCTTTGTGCTTGAAAACCTGGGTTTCTTGGTCAGTAATAAATGTTTAAGTAAGAAAGAAGCTAAAGAGAAGGTGGAAAAGAGACAGAGAGGGTGATAGAAAACTGGGGATGACACTCAGGCCAACAGAGCTGTAGCTTTTTGTGGATTTTATCTAGTGAATACTGAATATACAACTGCCATTTTAAACTTTGAAAAAATCCCTTCGACACTTTTCAATCTTCACTATGTAAGGTTAGCACCACCTCCAGAAGGCAAAGCATATGGGTGAAGGGGTGACTACAAAATATGTACTTCATCCTTTTTATATTATAGTCACGTCTCCTGTGAAGAGAGATACTTGTATGTATGGCATTGCCCAGGCTTTATAACATATCTGTGATACATGACTTTAGGGGAGCTTATAACACTAATCCCCAATCCCTTCTTAATCATATGGGGTGGGAGTTAGACATGCAGATATCCAGGCCTGGTCCAGACTTGCAGAATTAGGGAGGAAGAAGGTGAGGAGAAATGAACCTGTATGTGAGGAAAATACACAGCAAAATGGGTTTATATGTGGAAAAAGCAATTGGAAAGGTTTGCTTTTTCCCCATGGACTTAAGTCTCCCGCTGAGCTTCTCAGAGTTCCCTCCCGGATGGAGGTGCGCGTCCCCTTTCCCGCTCCCTCTCAGTTGCTCCATACAGTAGACAGAGCTGCCCAGCCCTCGGGTCTCCCCGACTGGAGAGAGCTCAGGCCGGTGAGCACGTCCCCCTACCCTCCCTCGAACTTTTTTGAAACCTTCTCACTCTTGGCTGTTCCAACCCTCTTAAGGCTCAGGGGAATCAATTCCCTTTCCCGACGGGCATCAGTATATGGGGGAAGGTGG
>NW_011901060.1:3197-4533 GCF_000151845.1 Pteropus vampyrus | reverse complement strand
CTCATTGGTTCAAGCCCAATGGTTCCTTACCTCGTGGAGGCAGTGATTGATGATCCTCTATACCATCGGAACAGCAAAAGAATTCTCCATGCCATTGCAGCTACAATACTAAAAGTAGCTCACGTTAGTGTTTCCTGACGGCATTTTTAGTCATTTTTAATAACCAGGAAACCCTATTACATGGACTTACTTTATAAAGTGGAAATGATTTGGTGTGATGAAAGACAGGGCTCGAGTTTTTTACTTGTCCCCATTCCAACTGTTCTTAACTGTTCTTTATCCTAGCAATTCGAATTTGTCAAACTCTGCTACAAAAATGCATGTTCCCTCTACCTCTAATTTTCATTCTTCTTTATTTCCTGCGATACTTCCTTTGCCTTTCATCATGATTTTTTTTTTGTCCAATTTTAATACTCTTTAAGCTTAAAAGAGCAAAAAAAAAGTGTAAGTGGGAACTTAAGGTCTAAAACTCCTATTCTATAAGACTTTTTTTTCTAAAAGATTGTCACCCTAGTTACCAATTTAGCAAATATTAGAGCAGTAGACTACTTTCATGAGCTTTAAATCTCTGAATGGTATCTAATGATAAGTACATTAAAAAATTCTTTTTTCATTCATATGAAGCAAGCCAGAGAATCAACTCCATACATGAAGATAGCACAGCAATAACATAATTATGCATATTCAATGATAATGCATGAGCATTGAAATTATTTCTTTTTTGCTGGTTTTGTAATGGGAATCAATTTTTCCTTTGAACCAGAGTCTGTTGAGTGATCCCATTCTGGCCAGTGATGTACCTTATGCATCACACATGTTTGGGTTTGATAAAAAATGTAGTCAGTTGTCATGAAAAATAATTTTTCTCCTTGAAAAGATCATAAGTCCACATGGGAAACAGCAGCTTAACACATGTTCAGAGCTTTGTGGTTGGTATAGATTGTGGGAGACGTAAAGATAGGCATACATAACTCTGCATCCTGTTCTCGAAAGCTCGTGATGATGGGGCGGGGGGAGGGACAGAAATCATCATGTCAGAATCACATTTCCATTTCACAGTGACGGCTCAGTTGGCAGTGCGATGAGGGCGCGACTGGACGCAGAGTACAGTTTAGTGTGGGTGTGAGATGACAGTAGCTTGGTCTGTGTGGTTTTCAGTGGATTGAGTAAAGAGCACACGTATTCGAAAGATATTTAGAAGAGGATGAACTGCAGGGGAGAGAGAGAAGGAGCAGATGGAAATTTAGTTGAGAGCTCAGGAGAATGTTTTGAACTGAAATCCAAGAAGAAAGAGTTTCCAGGAGCAGGGAGTTCACCAGCGTGGGGAATGCTGCTG
>NW_011901060.1:0-1872 GCF_000151845.1 Pteropus vampyrus | reverse complement strand
GGTCGGATTGAAACTAAAATTTTTCTTTTTTTTTAAGTTTATTGGGGTAACATTGGTTAATACAATTATATAATTTTGGGGCGTACATTATAATTTGACATCTATATATTCTATTGTGTGATTACCACCCAGAGTCCAGTTTCCTTCAGCTACCATATATTTGATCCCCTTTACCCTGCCTACCTCCCCCTTCTCCCCCACCCCCTACCCTCTGGTAACCACTAGTCCACATCCCTGAGTCTCTGTTTGTAAAACTAAAATTTTTCTGACTCTACATCCTGCTTTGTGATCTGTGCTGTATTGTCTTAACATTAAGGGGTATTATTCCAAGATGATTAATGTTTCCAGTGAGAAGAGAAAATTATGTGGTGTCAGTTGGCTGGAAGTGACCCTGGGGAACAAAATCACCCAGCTCATCCCCTTCATCCATGAAGAGTGCCCATGTGGAAGAGATTGAAATGAGAGGAGTCTGTAATCAGTGTGAGAGAAGCAATGTTTAGTAAAGAAATTGGTTGAAAGAATGAAGTTTGAAGGCATAGGAGAGGAACTTGACCCTAATGGATTGAAAGTCCATGAGGGGCCAATTTTTATAAGAGCTATTGGCATGAATAGCAGTGAGTGTTCAGGAAGTTGTCTCGAAGGCACTCCCCCTTCCTCCCCCAACACCTCAGGGGGACAGGCGTACCTAATATGGACAGGGAACTGGTGGTCTGGAGATTTTGGAGGCCCATGTGAGTGCCTTGAACAAGAGGTGCTCTTGCACTTCTCAAGAAAATCATCACGGGGGGCAATTGGAAGTTGAGTTCATAGCCATGAACTTCCACTCTGTACAAGGAGCTCAATCTCGATGTTTCAGAGGAAATGAGTGGGAAGGTGACAGGTTAAGGTCACTGCCCACTTTCAAAGGTAGTTCACAGATTGCTGAGTTCCTTTGGGATCCTTGAGAGGTTCCATGAAGTCAGCTTCAGAACCCCTAATATAGAGCTTAAATCAGTATAAGAATAGCTTTTGGTAGATGTTGGCACAGAGGTAAATTTATTTTTACCCAGGTTATTAGTCTCTTCTATGCTCTACTAACTTTCTTGGCAAAATTTAATTTTAGAAAGCTAATGGCAGAGCTATTCCCCAGACTCCAAAGAACACCTTTGTCATTCTCTACTTCCAGTCAGCCGTTAATGAGACACTAATATATTTTGACATAAAGGGACTCGACTGAATGACTTGGCTTTTATTTCATCTTAGTGTACTTTTCCTCTTCCATGTCCTAGTTGTCTATTTTCATGTTATCGATTGGCCCGTAAAATACCAGGTGGGAGAAGATGCAAGAGAATCATGACACCAGCCAGGCTAGATGATACTCCCCCAGCGAAAACCCAGCAGCTTGTCAGCATGTCTGGGGAGGTTTCCTGTATGTGCCTTAAACTTCTCCCAACACCTGCCGTTAGCAGATGCTATGGTTTATTAGGCAGAGAACCTTATCTAGGACAGGACTCTTCAGAATAATAATTATACTGATAACAGATAATATCTGTTGGGTACTTACAATGTGCCAGACAATTTTTTTCTAAGCACATCACCTGTACTGACTCATTTGATTCTTACAATATCCCTATGATAATCCTGGCAAATACTGTTATTATCCCTTTACCCATGAAGAAACTGAAGCACAGTTTCCTGATTAACTGCTAAATGGAAGAACAGTACTTCAGATCCAGGTGATCTGACTTGGAGTCTGAGCTCTCACTTCACTGAGCTGCCTCCCATAGCTACTGTTTACACCAGGCTTACACTATTCAAAGGGGTTTTCCGTCACGGGCTGTATGATTGATGCTCTGAAATTTGTGGGTGGGCCTCATCCGGGGCAACATTTGA
>NW_011901059.1:4542-6382 GCF_000151845.1 Pteropus vampyrus | reverse complement strand
GTGAGTACATACAAAATTTTGTTTATACCATAGTCTATTAAGTGTGTAATAGCATCATGTCTAAAAAACAATATGTATATCTTAATTTAAAAGTTCCTATTGCTAAAAAATGTTAACCATTACTGAATCTTTAGCGAGCAGTAATCTTTTATAGTCAGAGGGTCTTGTCTCGATATTGATGGTTGCTGACCAGGAAGGTCATGGCTGAAGGATGCCATGGGGGTGGCAATTTTTAAAAATAAGACAACAACAAAGTTTGCTGCATTGGTTGACTCTTCCTTTCACAAATGATTTCTCTGTTGTCTGTGAGGCTGTTTGATAGCATTTTGCCCACAGTTGAACTTTTCAAAATTGGACTCAGTGCTCTCAAACTCTGCCACTACTTTATCAACTAAGTTTATGTAATACTCTAAATCCCTTTTTGTCATTTCAACAGTCTTCATGGTATCTTCACCATGAGTAGATTCCACATCAAGAAACCACTTTCTCTTTTCATCCATAAGAAGCAACACCTCATCAAAGTTTTATCATGAGATGGGAGCACTTCAGTCACATTGCTCATGCTGTGTCCACCACATCTGCAGTTACTGCCTCCACTGAAGTCTTAAAGTCATCCAGGAGGGCTGGAATCATCTCCTTTCAAACTTCTGTTAATTCGATATTTGGAGCCAACCTCTCGGCTAGCTTCAAACTTTTCTTCTGCAGCTTCCTCACCTTTCTCAGCCTTTATCAAATTGAAAAGAGTTAAGGCCTTTTTCTGAATTAGGCTTGGTTTAAGGGAGCACTGTAGCTGGTTTAATATTCTATCCAGACCACTAAAACTCTCCATATCAGCAGCAGGTTGTATTGCTTTCTCATCGTTTATTTGTTCACAGGAGCTGCACTTTAAATTTCCTTCAAGAACTTTTCCTTTATATTCACAGCTTGGCTGTTTGGCACCAAAGGCCTAGCTTTTAGTCTGTTTTGGCTTTCAACATGACTTCTTCCTCACTAAGCTTAATGATTTCTAGATTTTGATTTAAAATGATAGATGTGTGACCCTTTCTTTCACTTGAATACTTAGAGATCGTTGTAGGGTTACTAACTGGCCTAATTTTCAATATTGTCGTGTCTCAAAGGTTATAGAGGCCCAAGGAGAGGGAGAGAGATGGGAAGACAGCTTGTTGGAGGAAGAGTGAGAACGTATACATATAAGTTCACTGCCTTATGTGGACATGGTTCAAGGTACCCCAATACAATTACAATAATAACATCAAATATTATTGATCACAGAGCACTATAACAAATATAATTATAATACAAAAGTTTGAAATATTCCAAGAATTACTGAAATGTGACAGAGAGACACAAAGTGAGCAAATGCTGTTGGAAAAATGGCACTATAGACATGCTGGATATTCAGATTGTTTTCAATTTATCAGCATTACAAATAATGTTACAGTGATGTTTATGTACATATATCTTGTCCATAAATGATTAGTTTCTGAGAATATATTTTTAGAAGAAATATACCAGATTAACAGTATGGACAATTTTAAGGCTTTTGATAAAGTCATGTTGTCCTTCAGACACATTGTTTGATTTAACTCTAGTACCAGCAGTGTCTTTTCTCTGAACTCTTACCAGCACGTGTGTGTGTGTGTGTGTGTGTGTGTGTGTGTGTGTGTGTGTGTATACACAAATAATCTTTGTCAGTGTGGTAAAGTATGATAGGCAAAATAATGTTTCATTACCTTAGTATCTTGTTAGTCATTGTTCTTACCCACTAGGACATTAAATTTTGGGTGAATTCTTCACCCAAAAATGGTGAAGAATTGGCTCCTGTGGAAATAACCAAGTG